>NC_050464.1:30532928-30589030 GCF_903995425.1 Onychomys torridus
ACAACTGGAACACTTGAAATTTAAGTTTTAGTTGCTCTTTTTGTAGGCTAGAGTAAGGCTAAGGCCATATCCTAGACTGAAAGTGCTCACCGGCAATCCCCCATGAGTTCTTCTGTGAGGAAACTCCAAGCAAATGTTCTTTGTACTAATTCCTTTCTTTTCTGCCTGTTACCTCACAGGGAGCCAGATCAGAAGGCCAAACTAACATAAAATGGGTATTTCTACCATCTTTGGCTTTAGAGTGAGGATATCCTATAATTAAGTATTTGGTATTGTCCGTTTAAATAATCTGCTTGCTAGGTAGGCTTGCACCTGTAATCTTGGCACTCAGGAGGCTAAGGCAGGAGGATTACCAGTTTGAGGCCAGCCTGGGCTATATATAGCAAGACCTGGCCTTAAAAAAATGAGTGTTGATGCCGACTCCTAGAGAGAGGGAAGTGCTTTGAGCTGTCAGGTCAGGCCGATTGCCTTAGTGGGAAGAGCGTCTGATTAGATATTTTACCCTATTTTTAAAATATTTATTTATTTTGTATGTTTGGAGGGGGGGGTGTGTGTCATGGCACAGGTGTGCAGGTCACGTCTCACCTTCCAGCATGTGGGTTCCCAGGATTAATCTTGGTGTCAGGTTTGGCAGCAGGTGTGACCCCTGAGCCACTCGCTGAACCAGCTCTCTTGTGTTATCGAGTGGGCTGTACTACACAGTAGCCAGAACCATTTGGAGTAAAGGCCTCAGTAGATACCAAGCTCAGCTGACAGCTTCTGGATCATGGCTTCCTTCTCCTGATTGGCTGCTGCCTGTTCTGAGTACCAGATCCACAAGCAAGATTGGGGACAGGCAGGCTAGTGGCACACTCTGCTGGCCTGATGGGAGGTAGAGGTGGCTGCCCGTGGAGCCCAGCTCGCCAGCATGTGACTGTGGCTCGTGTTTCAGTGCAGCCGAGAGTTTCCAGCGGCACAGTGTGTTCAGTGGGAACGGGCAGAGCTGCAGCTGGCGGAACACCAAGCTCGTGGGTGGGAGTGTCCGCAGAGCATGGACTGTCCAATGGGAGTGCGGCTCTCGCAGGCAGGGTGGCAAAGGGCACTCGTGGGGAAAGAAAGACCTCAGCATAAAACAGAGCTCCCGTGCCAACCTGCTCATTAATCGGTACTTCTAGAGCCCGACAAGCTTGCAAAGACAGCCGGCCAGAGTCTTGCATGTTTGTCTTGATTTCTGCAGAAGGAACTAACCCAGTTTCCACCGGTGTGATGGTGGCTTTCTCCTCCTGCTGCATGTCCTTAGTTGCCACTCCTATCTATAAAAGTGTGCTGCCTCCTTCCCTCGGCCATGCGAAGCCGAGCCAGAACTTTGCTCAGGGCACTGCGTAGCTCTAACCTACACAGTGGCGGGGCTGACTGTGTTTCTGTCTCACCACTTACCCAGTGTAGGTTGCTACCAGCCTGGGTGCTTTGCCTCCAGCCCCTTCTCCATTAGTGTCTAAGGTCTTCCTTCTGACCACAGGGTCAGGCAGGTGGTTAGACTCCTCGGCTTCCCTTTTAGCGTGGGAAGCAGTGAAGGTGACCTCAGGAGTGACCCAGAACCACACCGCAGGACTGGGACTCTGGCCTGCGCCTCTCGTCGTTAGATCTGTTTTCCTTCAGGCTCTGTCAGAAAGAACGTCTCCCATCTCTTCCTCTAAAAGTTGTACTCAGTGGCACATACCTGTCATCCCAGCACCCAGGAGGGTGAGGCTGGAGAATTAGGAGTTCAAGGCCAGCCTGGGCTGCATGTTGAAACCTTCTCTCCAAAACAAACCAAACAAAAACGTTGTTCAGAAAACAAGGAGTCTCCTTCTGCCCTTGCTGCAGCTGTGCATTCTTTCCAGATAAGTGCTCTGAGCTTAGACGGCTCTGTGCACGTCTCCCCCTTCTCACAGGAGTTGTGTGTCCCCCTTCTCACAGAAGGAGTTGTGTGTCCCCCTTCTCACAGAAGGAGCTGTATCTAGCATGGATTCCTGCTTTTCTGTTTAACAACATATTCAAGATTCCCTCCCAATTGGGAGGGCTATTTGTTTTTGCAGTGAGTCATTTAACATGTTTCCTGAAGCTCTACTTGCCAGGCACACTCAAGCAGGGTGGGGGATACACAATGCTCGACTGTGCCAAAGCCTCTCTAGGTGTCCCCAAGTAGTTATTGCTATGGGGCTCCTGTTCTCCTTGGGTGCCCAGCCTCCTGAGAACCAGAAGGGCGTGATGGTGTGGATGGAGAGAGACTGGGGTCTGAGGCTGCAGGCTGGAAAGGAGAAGTCATTTCCCCAGGGCCTAGAGGAAGATAGATCTGCCTCCCCTGGAGCCTCGTGCCATGGCTGATCTCACTGCCCAGATTTGGCTCTGCTTGATGGCTTCTGCTAATAAGCCTTTGAGACACTGAGGTGGGACTTTCAGCTAACTTTTCTCAGTATGACTTTATGTTGTGGGGTGGGGCTCATGCCATGGCAGGAGTGTGGAGGTCACAGGACACCTGTGTGGGGTCAGTCCTCTGCTTTGACATGGAGGTCCTTTGGATGGAGAACTCATCAACAGGCTTGAAGAAGGTGGTTGCGCTTGCCTGCCGAGCCACCTCACTGGGCCAACTTGCTGTAGTTGATGCCATTTGAAAGCCTCGTTACATTGTGGAAGTCTGGTGGTAGGACCACTGACCCGTATCTCCAGGCTCACTTCCCTGTTCTCCTCTTCTGTCCTTGTCACAGCCCCGACGCTGCTGACAGCACGTCTTTTGACGTCCAGTTAGGAGACATCATCCTCACAGCAACAGATGGGCTCTTTGACAACATGCCTGATTATATGATCCTTCAGGAGCTGAAGAAACTGAAGGTAAGGATTGGGGGGTGGGGGGCGCTGGGCAGCCTGGGAGCCTGGGGCTGTGCTCTCTCACTGCCGGGTTTAGTGAGTCCCTTGCGTTGTTCCTTGGTTTGAAAGGACTGTTCTGAATAGTCCTTCAGGGAAACAATGGCTGTAATATTACAGGCGATTTTAAGAACATTCAGAGGAGGATGGGAGGCAGCCCTTGCCTGAGCCCCTCCTCCCTCCTGGGGCTCAGGGTGGGAGGGCGTTCTCTCTGGTGCTCCTCTTGGTGTCACACACCCGCTTGTTGTCCTTCTTTTAGTCTCCCACACAGCAGCTGCTGAGGCGTAAGGTTGGAAGCAGTTAGACCAGAAGGCGGTCCAGGCGTTAGGGGTCTGGCTGTGACCTGAGCTGCAGCTGAGGGAAGCTTGGTGTCTCCCACCGAAGTGGGAGGTACCAGAGGCCAGGCTCCCAGAGTCTCTTAGGCCAGTGCAAGTATTGGCTGGCAGAACCTAGCCCTTCTAATACAGCCCCTCCCTGTTCTGGCTTGGGGTGTCTCTTCTACTGTCCAGGCAGTAGTGCCCTTGTCTGTAAAATGGGAAGTAGGAAAGGTCTTGTCCTTCACGGTGGCAGGGAAGACTAACCAAAACCACGAGAAGGGAGCCCTAATGCCATGCCTGGCCTGTGGTGCTCGGTGCCTGCTCCGTGCTCCCATGTAGTTCCTGCACCCTGTGCTACACAAGTCTGCAGGCTCCCACCCCCACTCCCCACCCCCCACCCCCGGGCTTATAGTCTAGAGGTGAGCGGCTGGGAAAGAGAGGAAGCTATGATCTGGGCTGCCGGCACAGAAAAGGGAAGTAAAGGGATTGCTGCCGTAGGCTGGCAGTGGAGCCTCTGTACAGAGGTGGTAGGACGCACGGCCCCTGAAGCTCAAGTCCGGCTTTTCGGGAACAGCAAGGCTGACCCAGAGCTGCTGTCCAAACACTGAAGGGAAAACACAAGCACTTTTCTGTTTGCCTCATTTAGAGCAGCCAGCCTTCGGCAGTCACCTCAAATGACGATGTGCAAGTGAGTCTGAGAAGCCAGCAATCGAAAACGTACTAGGTGACGGTAGCCTTGAAAGGTCAAAACAAGTGGTCAACAAAACAGTCTGTACATCCCTAGACCCACCACAACACATTCTGTAGGAAGTCACTTTTGTGGACCCTGGCAAAGCTGCAGTCTCTTGGCAGTCCTTGGGATTCACACCAAGAACAGATATAAACTGTGGAGAGCCTGGTAAATACATACATGTTAAGTGTAAAATCCTCCAGACTGACATGGAGCTTACTAGAGAAAGTGATCCTCAGCACCTAGATGAGCATAAGCATGCAACCTTTCTGGAGGGTTCCTGGGTGCTCTCTGCACCCTTGCATACTCCTGGCCTGCTGCAGAGCTCCTCAGAGTCAGCTCTAAGGAGCTAGTCCAATGTAAAGAGAGGCTCACCTCACTGTTACTTTACAACAGGACAGTGGCTACAACCCAAATAACTAAAAGTAGAGCCAATTCAGTAAGTTCTAGTGTACAGTGCAGGAGATGTGATGAACTCAGCTCGTCAGCATAGAAACATCTACACCAAAACACAGCTAACACCGCTGCTCAAAGTGTATACACACTTACGTGTGCAAAGGCCAGAGGGAGCTGTGCCGATTCCAGCCAAGGGACAGGCTACAGGTGTTTTCTGCAGCAGTCTGAGCAGGCGTCAGATTGGAAGCACAAAGTAGAAGCATTTCAGAGCACTGGACAATGCAAGTGCGCCCTAGGTTCAAGTCTCAACACCGACTCTACCAACCCTCCTGACCAGTCAGGCAGCTTTACCGATGGAACCACAGGAAGCGACAGGTGAGTGCAGCTGTCTGGAGCTGTCCAGATTTCAAAAGAGCAACAGAACTGCCCTGCCATCTCCAGTGCCACTTCCAGGAGAGGTGGCAGACTCCCGAGTCAGGTGTGAACAAGACAGTAGAGACAAAATGATGTCTTCACTCCTCACACCAAAGGACCTGTTTCCTCCTCCAGTGCACCCCAAATCCTGCTCGGGACCTCACGGAAGCATTTAGCACCTCTTTCCTTCCCTAATGATTTTAAACTAAACCAAAAGGGCTGTACCAAAGGCCAGCTCAGGTCCAAGTGACTAATGTCGCGCCTGTTACCAGCGCTGCGACCTCTGCAGCCTTTGCGAAGGCTCTGGACTTAGGACTGATTTTATGAACCCTAGCAACACTAAGGACATGAAGTTCACATTCATAAATGCTCTTAACAGCAGCAGCAGCACTTCTTAAAAAGATGAGAAGTTAACACAGATTGTAAAAGATAAACTCACCTCCAATTTCCTCAGAAATAAAATACTGTGAACTTACTTTCCCAAAACATTTTCCTGAGATGTCTAATTCTACAGCCTAGGCACAGCCTGAGGAAAGACCTTTAGAAAAAGACGGGGGAAAGTACATGAAAGGAACTTGGCATTCAGCCTCAGGTTGACAAGTGTTTGTTCTGCCAGAGGACATGGTTGTAGGTCACATTCTGACCTGGTGTAGTGTTCCCGGAGCCACACACCAGCACCAAGTCCACCTACAATTCAGATTACATGCTGCCTAGTTTCACGATGCCATGCTGAAGTTCGGGGGACAGACAGCCTGTTCCCACCCCAAACCCCTCCCCACCAGAGCCTATCTGCACCCTACCTTCCCTTGGGGTTTAACAAGTCTTTGCAAACACTTATCTAAAAAGTATAAGCATTATGCTTGTAAAATCCAATGGCCTACTCTACAGAAAGCTCCATCCAGAGCCCTCTAGAGATTACTAAGACCTTGAGGGTCAAGTCAGAGTCAGGACAATGTCAAATGGAGCTGAAGTCCCCACATTATAAAGCGGTGAACAGGAAAAGTAGCTGAGGGCAATGGCTGAAAGTGAAGGTGCCCATGAGCACCTGACTCCAAGTATAACCCGCCCACACAGCAGGGCGGGAGCGCCCAGCCAGCAGCAGACGTCCTCTCCAGCAACCCTGTCATCTCCCAACAGGATCTGCAAAGCCAGACAGCATCGAGTCAGCCCTCATCAGCTCATGCTCTAAGGCCATACTTCTCAAGCTTCCTCAATAGTTGACACTCTTTTTCTCTCTGAGACAGGGTCTCACTATGTAGCTCTGGCTATCCTGGAACTCGCTCTGTAGACCAGGCTGGCCTCAAACTCAAATCCTCCAGCCTCTGCCTCTCAAGTACTGAGATTAAAGGTGTGTATTACTAAGCCAGGCTGACGTTTTTCTCTTGAAAACACATGGATTATGACATCAGGCATACTTAAAGTACTGATTAATCTTATAACTTACATATTTAATTACAATTTAAAAATAATTTTCTTTATATAAAATAATTATATACTCAAACTATACCAATTTATCATCTGTCCAAGTAAATCCACTTCTAGGCATACACCTGAAAAGATTAAAAACACATGTGCATAGCCAAATGTGATGACACATTAAGAGGATGAGGCAGAAGAGAGGCTGAGAATTCAAGGCCTGCCTGGACTATATAATGAATGTCCACACACACTCCAAAATAATATGCCACCTGTTCACACAAAAGTTTATATACAAATATGCCAAACATAATTTACTATGGCCAGTATGTGAAAATGCCCAAAGAAACCAACAAATGAATGGGTCAACAGAACGTGGTATAACCCTGAAATTGAATTTTATACAGCCATAATAAAGAATAAAGTACTAACATATTCTCCAACTTGAACTTTGAAAATAAGTTAAGTGTGCCAAGCGGTGGTGGTGGTGGTGGTGGTGGTGGTGGTGGTGGCGGCGGCGGCCCACACCTTTTATCCCAGCACTCAGGAAGCAGAGGTATGTGGATCTCTGTGAGTTTAGGCCTGCCTGGTCTACAGAGTGAGTTCCAGGCCAGGGCTATACAGAGAAACCCTGTCTCAAAAAAAAAAAAAGAAAAGAAAAGAAAAGAAAAGAAAGGAAAAGGAAAAGAAAAAAGAAAGAGAAAAAGGAAGGAAGGAAGGAAGGAAGGAAGGAAGGAAGGAAGGAAGGAAAGGAAAGGAAGAGAAAAAGAAAAAGGAGGAGGAGAAGAGTGAGAAGCTACATATTCTAGGATTCCGCTTACACACAAAGCCCAGACCAGGCAAATGCAGAGAATCTACAAGCTGCTACCACAACTGGGAAACACTCACAAGCTGGGAACTGCAAGTGGACAGGCCTTTTTTTTTTGGGGGGGGGTTCTGGACTCAGTAGGGGAGGCTGTATATCGTTCTGGATTTAAACACAGCATACATTTTAAAAGAGTGGACGTCATACCATGTGACTTTGCAACTCAATTTTGGCTTTTTTGGACATGTATTAATGGGGCTAGAGTGAAGGACACAGGACAGCTTGAGGAGTCAACTGTCTCCTTTTGCCATGTAGGTCCTGGGGCCCAAACTCAGGTCATTAGGCTTGGCGGCACTTTACTAGCTGAACCATCTCCCAGCCCTGCAGCTCAGCTTAAACAACAAAACTCAAGGTCATCATCAACAGGTAGACTTGACTTCCAGAAAGTCCTGGTTCTAAGGTGACACAGATTTCCTGGCAGGAGTGAGATTCCAGAGGCCTTCCTGAGGGGCTGGAATTGGTGCACTCTCTAGTGACTACTTATATAAAAGTGCAGCTCAGACTGATACTAACCTACGCACCCACTTCAGCTCTGCATGGAGTTCACCTGATCTTCATACCTTAAAAGTCAAAAGCCAGGCATGGTGGCACACACCTTTAATCCCAGCACTCAGGATCTCTTATGAATTTGAGGCCAGCCTTGCCTACACAGTGAGTTCTAGGTCAGCCATGGCTACATATAGTGAGGCCCTGTCTCAAAAAACAAAACCAGGAGTAGAAAGACAACTCAGCAGCCAAGATCACGGACTGCCTCTACAGAGGACCCCAGTTTGACCCCCAGCACTCAGGTGGCAGCTGACAACCATTCAGAATTCCAGATCCAGGGAACCTAAAGTCCTCCAAGGGCATGCAAATACCCAAACACACAAATGAATCTTTTTAAATATTAAAACACACACACACAAAATGAACAAACAAAAGCAAGGAAACCTACAAACACCGCGCACCCCCCCCCTCCCCAGAATGTTTTTAAGATTGGCAAGACTCACAGAAACACTTCAGAATCCTGGCCCAGTAAAAACTTGAAACCAAAGGCTGGAGTAGAAGACTGTTTTATTTTCATGTTTAGGTTCCAAGTTAAACCAAGCTTAAACAAACATCCCTCGGCTTTTTAAGAGCGGCTTCACAGCTCAATCTTTAGAGGCCAGAATTTATATGGCACAGACCATGCCTGCCATTTTCAAATAAATGGCTTCTGTAAGCTGTGTTTAGCATGCAGGGGAGTTTTTGTTGCTTTTCAGTTATGAGTCAGAGAGAATAAAGCAATTATAAACACATGCACATTCTCTCTCTCTCCGTCTTTTCTCGTCCCTCCATCCCTCCCAAGTGTGACAAAGAGAGGCCCTTCTTTACCAAAAACTAGTGCTCTTTAGTCACCTAACCATCTGAAGGCCTCTGTTTGCTCATCACAAAAACATGGAAGAAATGAACCCCAAGGTTTTCAAGTCTTAGGTTCTCAACAGCCTTTTGATGCTGTTCTTGTGGCTGGGGGAACTCAGTGACGACATCAGGTAGCTGTCATGATGTGATGTACCTAGGAAGGCACCCCGTGCCAAGTGACAAAGTCAGGGAGGAAGAAACAAGCAAAGTCCCCACAGCTCATGCCCTGTGGGCTATTCCGGCTGGCCCAACAGAGAGAATGAGCCTCTGCCAATTTTCCACGGGATGGGAGTGGTGCCTGGTCTCACCACACCCACCACAGCCAATTTTTCCTAAAAGAAGTCCAGTGGGGACAATAACAGTGTGAGGCATCAAGTACTCTTCATCATGACTAATAGGGCAGATCAGTTTCCATTTTATTTATTTATTTATTGACAGTTTCTCTGTGTAGCTCTGGCTGGCCTCGAACTCAGTGATCTCCCTGCCTCTGCCTCCCCAGTGCTAGGATTAAAAGCCTGTGCTACTAAGCCTGGTCAATTCGATTTAAAAAATCAAATTTTTTTTTCTCATACAAAAGAAACTTTCATTCTTAACAGTTGAAGAGAAGCCCACAGTGAGCAACCAACTGCAAGAAAGAGTCTCAATTCAGAGACAAGATCACCCCATGTAGACCAGGCTAGCCTCAAACTCAGAGATTTGCCTTCAAGAGTCTCAGAAGTCCTATCAGCCATGCCTGTGATGGAACAGTGTCAACAGAGTAGAGGGCACCAGCTGGTGAGAACTGGTCCATGGCTGCCCAAGATCAAACGAGGCCAACTTAGAGAGCTGTTTTAGGTGCCTCTCAGGATGGTTTTCTGGAAGAGCTCCTCCACAACAGGACAGTCCTGGAAAACCTGTCCCTCACTGTTCCCACTCCCCCATTGTGTGTGTGTGTGTGTGTGTGTGTGTGTGTGTGTCAATTGTCTCACCTTTTCTTGGTCACAGAGCAGCTACGTGTGTTACAAGACAAAGAGCTGGGGATCTCCATCAGACCCCCAAGCATGGCCTTCAGTGCCGCATGCTGGTCTACCTGCAAGACTGAAGGCTAGATTCTGTGCAAGCCTGCCTCTATGCCCTCTTCTCTGGAGAGGTTCCTTCCACAGTCAAGGAACCAAGGTGATTTAGGAACTTAGTGTTCAATGTTAGACACAAACAGAAGGTGTCTACTGATGGTGTCTGTGCAATGCCATAGGAACGCTTGCCGTTAGAGGGACGACAACCGGGAAGTGTGACTGGCTAGCCAGAGCCTGGCCTTAAGGTCTCTCTCCTTTCAACTGCAGATAGGGAATGGCAGACTCTTAGAGAGTGACCCAAGACCACAAATCAACTCTAAGTTGCAAAGCTTAACCTCAAACTAGGCATAGTTTCTGCCAGAATGCCAGAGCATGAAATTATACTTGTGCATTTTTAGAAAGGTCTGACCACTATCTCCCATATCCTTGTAAATATGACACAATACCAAAATAGTAGCATGTTAAAATTCAGCACAGGGATTTAAGACATTTAGATACAGTAGTCCCCTTTCTCCTTGAAGGACACGACACATTCAAGGCCCACAGTGAATGTCTGAACCCTTTAAGCACTTTTTCCATGATAAGGTGTCATTTATAAATAAGGTACAGTAAGATAGTAACAGTATTTGTTAATATTAGAACATACTGTAATAAAAATTATACAAATTAGTACCTTACATCTTCAGTTGATCTGAAACCAAGATGGCTCCTCAGTGACTAACTGGTGGGTAATTTAGAGCGAATGAATACAACTAACAACAAGAAGACCTGACAAGGTATGGAACGCTCACCTGTACTCTTAGTACTTTAGGACTTAGGAGGCCAAGGCAAGAAGGTACTTGGCCACCCTGGGCAACATAGCCAGATCCTGTCTCAAAACAAAACAGGAACAAAATGACCCCTGGGTAGATGTGCAAGATTCCATCTCCCTACTCCGGCATGCAATTTAAAACTTCGGAACAGTTCACTCCTGGGATTTTTCACTATTCTCACACCTCAGGTACTAGAAACTACTCCGCTCCCAAATTATCAAACAAATCACAGATTTTTCACACACACAAAAAAACAACTATCGGGGTTGGGGATTTAGCTCAGTGGTAGTGCAAGGCCCTGGGTTCAATCCTCAGCTCAAAAAACAAAAACAAAAACAAAAACTACCTTTTTTTTTTTTTTTTTTAAATATACATTGGTGTTTGACCTGCGTGTCTTTGTGAAGGAGTCAGATCCACTGGAACTTGAGTTATAGACAGTGGTGAGCTGCCATGTCAGTACTAGGAATTGAACTCAGGTCCCCTGGAAGAACAGCCAATGAATGCTCTTAGCCTCTGAGTCCTCTCTCCAGTGCATCCCCCCCCCAAGACCCCAACTATCTTATAATCAGCTTTATAAAGTGAAACTTACTGGCTCATTGTCCCCTAACCTGTTGTATGACTGCAGCTCCTGACACCATGTTTTGGTGGTGCTGGGTCTTAAAGCAATGGCCTCATGCATGGTATGAGGAAGCAGTCTACATACCCACAGCCGTCTGTGACCTTAAAGGCAGCACAGACTGTCAGGTCACTGAAAGTGCTGCCTAGGTGACTGGCAAAGACAGCTAATGGCAGCCTCTTAAAAAGGACACAGAGTCTAGACAGACTGCACTGTGAGTTTGTGTAACTCCAAAACCTAACCTTCTAGGGAGGCCACAGAGCTGTCTAAATACTCAAAGATTTTTCTCAACATAGATAAAGGGGTTGGTTATTCATCAATTAAAATGAGAGCCACCTTCTCAGTCTCCTGTTCACAAACACTACATGTGACAGAACCAAAACTTACAAGGTAGTTACTCTGGGATCTGATTAAAAACTAATGTGGCCGGGCAGTGGTGGCCCACGCCTGTAATCCCAGCACTCGGGAGGCCAGTCCAGGACAGGCTCCAAAGCTAGAAAAACCCTGTCTCGAAAACCAAAAAAAAAAATAGTAATAATAAAAAATAAATAATATCATGAGCTGGGAGTTATGGCACACACCTGTACCCTCGGCACTTGGGGAGGTGGGGGCAGGAGGCTCAGGAGTTCAAGGTCAACCTCCATTACATAGCAAGTGGGTTACAAAGAGACGCTGTTCTCAAAAAAAAAATAAAAAATAAATAAATAAAAATAATGGATAAATACAAAAGCCAGCCACTCCTGTCGCAAATACAATTATTTGCTCCCATGCTAAATTTTGTCTTAGCGTATGAAACTTTAAGTAACCAAAAACTCAATGTCACCGGAGAAGTGAAACCAAAGTGACATTTGAACCTAGAACCAATGACAGCATGTCCTTCAATTTCTGGGACTGAAAGAGCTGTAACGGCATGCACAAAATCTCCAAGGGCATGTACACTAGGTAAAGTTTCTGAAGGCTTGCGTATTGTTTAGGCCTTTGGACAGCTCTCTCCTGCCTCCTCTACCCGGAGGTCTAACTGGGATAGGTCTTGGGAAGCACCTGTGGCCTAAAAAGCTGTGGCGGAGTCTCAAAGCTTGCTTGGCTGCAGCCTACAAAGCAGGTCCGGCCATTCTATTTTGGGTCAAGGAGACCTTCTGCCACCCCAAGTGACCTCGAGCGGACAAGCTCGGTTTGGGAGAAAGCCCTGCCAGCATTTCTAACCAGGCTAGCGGTCAAACCCCCAACCCCAAGGCCCTTCCCCGAAAAGGATGGAAAATCGGGGGAACGGTTGAGGCGGGGGGGTGGGAGGGGGAACGAAGCGGGCCTGTCTTCGGTCTGCTCCGGATCCCACAGCTGGGGACGGGCCGTGACATCAGGAGCTCGCCAAGAAGCAGGGATTCCCGGGGCGCCCCCGGGGGGGGGGGGGGAGAGGAGGAGGAGGAGGAGGGGACCAGGAGGCAAAGCGAGGTTTGCAGCCTGCAGGTGTCGCCGCGCGCGGAGGACGAGGTCGCGTGGGGGCTGTGACGAACAAGAGTGCGGCTCTGCACCGGGACAGGCTGGACACGTTCCCCAGGCGGTGACCTTGGGCACGTGGCTCCACCGCGCTGACCCTCAGTTTCCCCCATCGCTAAAGCGGGGCGCGCGCGGGGAGGGGGGGTGTGTGTGTGGGGAGGGAGATCGCGCGCGCGTGGCAGAAAACGCGTCTCGGGGTGCTCGGCGGGGCGCTGCGCTCCGCGGGGGAAGCAGGGAAGCCTCGCGCTCCGGAGTCCCCGGGAGGCGGACCCGGGGCCGGCCGGGCGGGGGAGACGGGGACCGGGGACTCACCCAGCACGTCGGCCGAGCGGTGGCGGGCCACGAAGCACGCGTCGTCCCCGTAGCACGCGCCTTTCTTGAGCAGGCCCTTACGGAAGTCCTTGCCGAAGCCGCAGCCCGCCGTCACCAGCCCGTAGTCGCCGCTGCCGCCGCCGCCGCTGCCGCCGCCACCGCCGCCCGCCCTGGGGTCGGTCTGCGACAGGCCGCCGAGGACGGCGCGGGCCACCAGCCGCCCGTACGACAGGACGGAGAACATCGCCGCCGCCGCGGCCGCCGCCGCCGCCCCCCCGAGGAGGCGCGGGGCCCGGGGCGCCGGAGGACGCCGAGGCCCGGAGCCGGCTCTCTCCTCGGCCGCAGCAGCGCCGCCGGGGCGTTCCTCGGGGCGGCGCGCACTGACCACCACCGCCCCTGCCCTCCGCACGGGGCCTCGCACACGCTCCGCGGCGCGCACTGGAGCCAGAGCTAAGTCAGAGCCGGCGGCTCCTCCGCCTCAGCCAGACTGGGGTCCCGGCTGCAGCCGCCGCCGCCGCCACCGCCGCCGCCGCCATCTTCCGCTCCACTAGCGTGTTCCGGGCCGCGCCGGCAGCGCCGCCCCCTCTCCGGCCCCGCCCCCTAGTCGCGGCTCAGGTCCAAGCCCCGCCCCTACTGGTTCGCAGCCCCATGCAGTCACTAGATTTGAGCGTGCGCAAAGGGTGTGGGCGCGATGTCTCCTGGGAGTTGTGGTTCAGCAGTTATAGTCGCTTTGGACTTGGCGATCCGGGATTTGGATTTCCCAGGACTGTAAATTATTGAGAATGAAGAGTAGGCTGGGTTTCTTCCTTTGTTTGTTTTGTGGGGGAGCGAGCGTAAGGGGGCAAGGGAGTCCTTTTTCCCCCCTCTTTTCCCTATCTCTTTTTTCCCTCTTTTCGGATTTTTAAGAGACTACTGGAACCCAGGCTGACCTCAAACTCAGTCTGTCGCCAGGGTTGGCCTTGAACTCCTTATCTCCTTGACAACAACTTTCCAAGTGCTGGGATTACAAACTGTGCTCTACCATACCCGGTTTAACAATTTTTTTCAGAGACACACACAAACACACACACTCTTCATTCCTTTACATGACTCTAAGAAACAAAGACTGGAGTTCTATGCCTTACAGTATATGCAGGGGGAAACAGCAGTACACAAACCTAACATTTCCTTAAGTAAGGGGCCTTGAAAGCCCCTTGTCTAAAACATCTGTGTCCCAGATCTAAGCTTGACAGTCTATCTGGCCAAGCTGGCCGTCTCCCTGCCTCAGTGATGAGCCCCTTTCTGTCTCCTGCTGACTTTCCTCAAGAGGTCCATCCCTAGCCGGGCAGTGGTGGCCTACACCTTTAATCCCAGCACTCGGGAGGCAGAGGCAGGCAGATCTCTGTGAGTTCCAGGCCAGCCTGGGCTTACAGAGTGAGTTCCAGGAAAGGTGCAAAGCTACACAGAGAAACCCTGTCTCAAAAACCAAAAAAAAAAAAAAAAAGAGAGAGAGAGAGAGAGAGGTCCATCCCTCCTCAGAAAGAAAGGGCCAGGACTGGCGGCACATATCTTTAGTCCCCAGCAGTTGGGAGGCTGAAGTAAGCAGATCTGCGAGTTTGAGGCCAGCCTGATTGATACAGTGAGTTACAGGGAAGTCAAGGCTACTTAGACCCTGTCACACACACTGTCACACACACACACACACACACACACACACACACACCAAAAAAATAAGTAAGACAAAAACAGAAGGAGGAAGGAAAGAGGGGCCACTTCTATATATTTTTTCTAAAGCTCTCAGCCTAGCTCAAAGATATCAAGTAGCCTTCCCCAAATATCTATTATTTTAAGTTAATTTCCCTCAGAAATTATTTCAGTTGAATAACAGCTAGGATTCTTTTTCTTTTTTGTTATTTTAAGTTGCTTTTAAAGATTTATTTTTATTTTATGTGTATGAGTGTTTTGCCTGCATGTGTATCTCTGTGTCATGTGTGTGCAGTTGCCCATGGGAGCCAGAAGAGAGGAACTGGAGTTACAGACACATGTGAGCTGCCTTGTGGGTGATGGGAATCGAACCCAGGTCCTCTAGAAGAGCAGCCCATCCTCTTAACTACTGAACCATCTTTCCAGCCCATAATTATTTTTCAGACAGGGTCTCCTGTAACTTAGGCTGACCTTGAACTTTCTATCTAGCCAAGGCTGACCTTGAACTCACACCTGATCCTCCTGCCTCCACCAATGCCAATTGCTAGGCATTATAGGCACACTCTACCTTGCCCAGTTTAGCTCATATATAATGTTGTTATGTGTGCATGGATATACAAACGTTCAGGTTCCACACCCTAGCCAGTGGGCATGGTGTATAACCTAGGTCCCAAATACCTTTTCTACCTATTTGGCACTTTGTTGCTGCCTGGCCTCCTGCCAAGCACAGAGCTGCCCCCATGCCTCTGTTTTTCGTCTTTCTTCTACCAATTAGGGTGTGATTCCATAGCTGGGGGGCGGGGAGAGGTTCCTATGTTTTCTGTTGTGTTCCCAGATCATTTGGGCAAACAGTCAGAAATAGTTCCTTCAATAAATGAGTATTTCACTACAGTCCAGGTTCCTCAAGGGTAAGGATAAGTTGGCATCATATTGTCCTGGTTTAATATAATGCCTGACACACTAGAGAGGAGTTTGTAAATGTCTGGTCTGTTGGGTAAAAGGAAGAACAATGGGCTTGGAATCCTACATAATAAAAGGATGGAAGGAAACAGTTGGATAGATGAAATTCACAAATAGAACCGGCCTTTAGTAACCCAGTGTGGAATAATTTTAGTTTAACTTATTGTGTATGTGTGTATGCACGCTTGCGTACGCATGATGTGGGGAGCTGGGGAACGCCATAAAGCAAGTGTGATATCTGAGGACAGCTGCTATGAGGAGCTGGCGCTCTCCTGCCGCCTTTACATGGCTTAGGGACCGAAACTAGGGTTTCCAGGAGCGCACAGGAAGTGCCTGGACCTGCTGAGCCAACTCTAGGGCCCAGATTTGTTTGTTTGTTTGTTTGTTTGTTTTTCGAGACAGGGTTTCTCTGTGTAGCTTTGTGCCTTTCCTGGAACTCGCTTTGGAGACCAGGCTGGCCTGGAACTCACAGAGATCTGCCTGCCTCTGCCTCCCGAGTGCTGGGATTAAAGGCGTACGCCACCGCCACCCAGCAAGCCCCAGAATTTTTAACTGTAGCATGAAAGTATCTCATCCAGGAATATTTGACTTTTCCCTGATTCACTTCAAACAGGATTCCAGCTACTTTGGAGATTCCTATGTAATGTTCTTCTTTAAAAAATATAGTTTCTTGGGCTAGAGAGATGGCTCAGAGGTTAAGAGCACCGACTGCTCTTCCAGAGGTCCTGAGTTCAATTCCCAGCACCCACATGGTGGCTCACAACCATCTATAATGAGATCTGGCACCCTCTTCTGTGTACATAATAAATAAATAAATCTTAAAAAATATATATAGTTTCTTAATAACACCTAGAATCCTGCCAATTACCCACTCAACACACATTACTATGGCACCCTAACGACTCTCATCCTTAAACACTCTTACAGTTCACAGTGTGCCAAGTCCAAGCTTCTAGAACTCAAAGGTTTCCATCGGAATTAAGCGTGATAAATCACTTCCCATAGTGAGTGGCACTTGGTTGGATATACGGATAAAATAGAAGTTCACTTTGGGGATAAAGGAAAGCATTCACACCTTTATATATATGTATATGCTACAAGAATTTGTGCATCTCCAGAAGAGGGGGCGGCGCCTCTCTGGAATCCTCTGCTTGGCATTTCTGTCTCTGCCAACTGAGCTAAAGGTTGCTCTTTAAACCACGCACACCACTAGCCAGTCCCAGCCAGTCAGGTAATCCTACCCCAAGGACAAGCTTTTTTAAGAAGGTATGTCAACCCCTGTTCCTTGCCTTGTCCGACTCCCGCAGACCAGTCAAACTTATTTTCAAGGCGTATATAATTACCCAATTTCCGTGTCAGTCACGAGAACCGGTTGGATTGGGCCAGTGGGAACACAGGTGGCTCACTTGCCTGGCATTTGCCATAACCTACGTCCCAAGGAAGCCAGCAACCTCTGTGGTGATGGGGCTGCTGGTCTCAGTGTGGTGACTTTGGGGGTCACATGCCTGGAGTATGAAGCTACTGAGATTCCTGCCGGACTAGTTGCTCCTTGAGGCATGTGGCTAACAGTCCTTTCTCAAAGCTCCCGTGTGCTTTTGTGTTTGGGGGGGGAGGGGGATCTAAAGTAGAGGTTCCCTGGAATCATTGGTTCTAGTGCCAGCTCTGGACTTTGCAAAACACCTCTCTCTGCCCTCCCCTTGGGGCACAATTCAGATTTGACATTTTGCTGGACTTGAGAAACCCTTAGCCAAGTTACATTCCTAGCACTTCAGAGATTCCTGGGAGGTCAGTGGCAAATACCATCTGGGCTCGGGGCACCTCTGTGCGTTAAGAAAGAGCCCTGTGAGGGGATTGCCACAGCCTCAGCTCCTAAAAAAAGAAAAGCGAAAAGAGGAATGCATTTTCTAATGAGAACTTCCTGCCAGGCCAGGCCAAAGATCTCATCTGCTCTCCTTGTTGCTAGCCTAACCGAAAGGAACACCTGCCATTAATTGGTGGTAAAGTTTCTCAACATGGAGACTATTGACATTTGGGACAGGGTATGTCTTTTGACGGAGAGGCTGCCTTGGACACCCGAGGTGACAGGCAGTAGCATCTCTGGCTTCTTACCCAGAAGATGCTGGTAGCACCCTGCCACTCCCAGAAGGTTAACTGAAAAATGTTTGAGCTGTTGCCAGATTACCCCCTGAGGGTACAATCACCGCTGGTTTAGAACCAGTTGAGTTATGGTAATACCAGGCAACTGGACAGATAATTGCCAAGCACTCATTAGGTTAAAAACACCCACTGAGGCTACTGTAGGAGGAGGGTGACAGTGAATGCGTGGAGAGAAAATGCAGCTGCCATCAGTCATCCAAGGAGGCAGAATCAGGAAGGAGCAGCTGGCCCCAAGGGTGGAGAACACCAGGACACAGGGAGAAGCTGCATCCTAGGAGCTGGAGCTGGGGCTCAGCAGGTAGGGTGCTCACGGCATGCAGGAGGCCTCAGGTTTGATCCCTAGCACCACATAAACCAAACATACTTGTACTCTCTTCACTCAGGACGTGGAAACGGGACTTCAAGGTCATCATCAACTATATAGTGAGTTCCAGGCCAGCACAGGTTGCTTAAGACCTTTCCTTCCTAGGGTTGGGGATCTAGCTCAGTGGTAGAGCGCTTGCCTAGCAAGTGCAAGGCCCTGGGTTCGATCCTCAGCTAAAAAAAAAACCTCTTTCTTTCTTTGTTTTCATTTTCTTTTCAAGACAGGGTTTCTCTGTGTAACCCTGGCTGTCCTAGATCTCACTCTGTAGCCCAGGCTGGTCTCAAACTCACAGCAATCCACCTGCCTCTGCCTCCTGAGTGCTGGGATTAAAGACATGCACAAGAAGAGGAGGGATTGTTATTGTTATCCCAGAGGCGAGGCAGACTGTGACTTTCTAGTGTGGTTTAAAAACACAGCTAGGCCGGGCGGCGGTGGCGCACGCCTGTAATGCCAGTACTCGGGAGGCAGAGGCAGGTGGATCTCTGTGAGTTCGAGGCCAGCCTGGGCTACAGAGCGAGTTCCAGGACAGGCACAAAGCTATACAGAGAAACCCTGTCTCGAAAAACCAATAAATAAATAAATAAATAAATAAATAAATGCAGCCCGGTATTTAAAAGATCAGTGACAGAGAGCAAGGAAAGTCAGTCAGAAGATGCGTCGTGCTCACAAAAAGGACTTAAGTATTCGTAGGCATGACAACAAGGATGAACTTGGAAAACCCTTTTAGTAAAAGAAGCTGGGTCTGTCAAGATGGCTCAGTGGGCAAAGGGACTTGCTGCTAGACCTGACCATCTGTTTCTGTCCCTGGGACCCAAACGGTACAGGGAAGGGATCCACTCCTGAAGGTGGTCTTCCAACTTCTACATGTGTGCTGAGGCATGCCCTCATTCAGACACACAATAGATAATAAAAAAAAAAAAATAATTAAAAAGAAAGACTCCGGGTGTGGTGGCACACGCCTTGAATCCCAGTACTCAGGAGATACAGAGTTCCAGGACAGCCAGGGAGGAAAAAACAGAAAGAAAGAAAAAGAAAGACAGAAAGAGAGAGAGAGAGAGAGAGGAAAGAAGTAGCCAGATACAAAAGGGCAGTGTGTCCCTAGCTTCCATTTCTATAAATGTTCAGAACAGGCCAGTCCATCCAGTGAGAAAGCAGATTAGTGTTGCCAGGCCTGATGGGAGAGGAAGCTAGAGAGTGAGTGGGTAGGAGGTTGCTCTTGGGAGACTTCAGATTCTGGAATCCCACAGTGACAATGGTGGCCCAGCCTTATAAAATCTGTAAATAGCCCCTGGATAGTAGACTGTAAAGAGAACTTTCATGGAGTGTGAATTATATGTCAGTTAAAAAGGCCGTACAGAGGGTCGCCCATGCCAGTCTGGGGGTACACAAGGCCAACTCAGGTACCCTGTGCTTCATTACTTACTTAGTACCTATTTAGTTCCTGGAATTCAACCTAGAGCCTCCAGCAGGCTAGGTGTTGGTGCTTAATATTGAGTGCCAACTTGTTAGGATCTAGACTCACCTAGGAGACAAACCGCTGGGCAGGAGGGATCTCTAGACTGGGTTAATTGGGTGGGAAGCTCCACCCTAAATTGTAACGCGGGCCCATTGGGCTGGGCTCCCACACTGGATTAAAAAGAAGTCGGCCAGCTGAGCACTGGCGATCATCTCCCTCTGCTTCCTGACTTCAGATATCAGGATGCTCAGCTCCTACCAAGTGAGTTCCAGGGGAGAAACTCCGAGCTTCAGGTTTTACGAGCTAAACCAAGTCAACGGCCCCGCCCCACGGACACCATGTGACCATCTGCCTCAAGCCCCTCCCACCGTTACTTTCCCGGTCGAGGCGGACTGCTGTACCCAAACCGTGAACGCAAACAAGCCCTCCCTCCCTTAAATTGCTTGTGTCCTATATTTTATTACAGCATCGAGAAAAGTAACTAATACACCAAGCAAGTATTGTTCCGCTGGGCTCCATCCCCAGCCCCCAAACCCTCCCCTCTTTAACTATTGTGAAACAGGTTTCCTGAGTTTCCCAGGCTCCCTTGAGCCCACAGTCCTCCTGCCTCAGCCTCCTGAGTAACTGGGGTTGCAGGTGTGCCTCACCAGACCTGGCTCCCAAATGCTTTTACTATCCCAGTTAATGCAGGGATAATAGTGGTAAGCCAGGGCTGGATAGTGTCATACAACGAGCATGCACCAGGCTCTTTGCCCACGGCACCTCTGACATATTGAAACCATCCAACTGCCCTTAGGTCATCACCCACTCACTCTTGAAAATGCTTTACTGCCTCCTCTTGAAAACTCCGGATTCTGTGGTGGGGGGGCGTGGGTGGGAGATAAACAGAACAATCCTGTCCTGTCTTCACTTGGTCATAGTATTTATTTTTCTTAGCGTCTAGGTAAAAATTGAGGTTTCCCAAGAGCAAGGAATCGTATCCATCATATCTGGTCTTTGCAGCACTTTATCTCAAGGATTCAGTGGAATGCCTGCTATTTAACAGACACTAAGTAAACATCTAATGACAGACCAGACTGTGTAAACCTTTGAGGTCACACAGAACAAGCAGCCTGTTTTACAGCTGAGGAAAGTGGGTGAATAAAAAATTTATTCCACAGGGCCGTAATCCCCAAGACTCAGGAGTCAGAGACAGGTGGATCTCTGTGAATCTGAGGCCAGCCTGATCTACATAGAGAGTTCCAGGACAGCCAGGGCTACATTGTGAGACTTTGGTTAAATTAAATATGCTGGTACATGCTCTTTTTTTTTTTTTTTTTTTTTGTTTTTCAAGACAGGGTTTCTCTGTGTAGCTTTGCGCCTTTTCCTGGAACTAGCTTTGGAGACCAGGCTGGACTCAAACTCACAGAGATCTGCCTGCCTCTGCCTCCCGAGTGCTGGCAATAGGAAAAAAAGTAAACAAATCCAAAAAAAAAGCTCCATAAGAAGCCAATGGGTGGTTGATTGTTACTAGTCTAAACTGGAGACCTGGGGAGGTGTCTAGGTTCCTCCTAGAGGCTAAAGATTAGGAAGGAACTAGGCACCATCAGTTCTCTATAGTTGGCTCATATTGCTTTGCTGGAATGGGGTGGTCATGGTTTCCCCTTCTGAAACCCATAGCCTCCTCTCCATTCTCTGGTAACAGAATTTTGTTCTCTTGGAGGGAAAACAATCCATCATCTCTGAGATTTGTGCACTTGGACCAATGTTCCAGGAGTAGACACATTGGGACTGAAGAGATGGCTTGGCTGGCAAGTATGAGGACCTGAGTTCGAATCCCAAGCACCTACATAAAAAGCCAGGTTCCATAGTTGTACACCTACAATCCTGGTGCTGGGGAGGCAGAGACAGGATCCCTGGTGCTCACCGGTGAGCTCCAGGTTTAGTGAGAGATAATAACTCAAAAACTAAGATGGAGAGCCGTGGAGGAAGACATGCAACATCAACCTCTGGCTTCTGCCCACATAGGTGCATGTGCACTCTCACACTTGCACCTGGGCACACAAACTCGGAATATGTCAACTTGGAGGCATGACCCAGCTCTGGCCAATCAGCACATCTGTATTCTCTTGGTCCTAGTCACTGATGGAAAGAGGAAGCACCTGACCAGGGTCACACCAATGGAATCCATTTTGTAGGAGGGGTCGGTGCCCAATGAGCAAATGTGGTGCAAACTTGGGACGCTCGGGGGCTGCCACTTCGGCTTCTCCTCGGGAAGAACCAGCTGTGGCATTCATTGAAGCCCCTTCTGAAACCTAGCCTCACTCAAGAGAGGATCAATCGCAAATCACAGGAGGTCCGCCTTGGATTTAAGTCTCCGGCTTTGACTTGCAAAACAGAGTCCGGGCAGACACACCACGTGACCAGCTCCCATGGCTACCCTAACAGAGTCAAGAACAAAGTTCCCACAACAAAGAGGGCTATGAGGAGGGAGCTTCTTCTCCCCTTGTTTGCATACAGGAGGGAACAGGTGCTTCTCAGCCGAGAAACCACTGAAGGAAATTTCTGACTTCCGGCAAGCATCTGATTGGAGGGCTCCGACAAGATGCTGGGTGTGTAGCCTGTCCCTTCCTCCTTTGTCTTTCTTGAGCTGTCCTGACCCTCAGACGCATGCCTTCTATAGATACCCGTGGAGCCTGTAGATACCTAGTCCCTGAAGTAACCCAGCCTGGGACTAGTAAAGTCAGTCTGATGCCGAGGGAAGCTGTGTCTGACCAAGCTGGGTCTCCTACGAGATTTGCATACAGAGCTTAGATTTCTAGAATTCTAGTGACCTGATTTGCACAGCAATGTTACCAGTACCTGTCTCCCCACAAAACCTAACGAGTTCACCAATGTTTCTCTTTTGGAGAGCTTCGGAGAGGCAGACACGAGGACCAACCCTAGGGAGTTAAAGTAACACATAAAGGTCAGATTTTTTTGGTGCAATTGGGGTCTTGGGTTTAAAGGTAATTTAACTGGATTCTGGGTCTAGGTGGTTTGAGATATCTGAAGTTGTTCTATTGGGTTGTAACTGCCAAAGATCTAAGGACAAGAAAGGGCCTCTGGGGCTGGCTTTCACCTCACTCACGGGGGCTCAGTGTTTGTCCTCAGCAAGCAGCTGAGGCAGGGACTAGATGATTGGGGGAAAGCCTGTCTGTCCCAGAGGAGACCTGCCTAAAATTGCTGGGTGCCGGTGACCGAGATTTCACTACCTGCAACTGTGTTCTAGATAAGCCGTATAACCCTAGCCATGGATATAGGAGTATTTGAGCTTTGCATATTAGTATGTTTTTTTTTATTAATGAAAATAAATGAGGCAGGCGGGGTGACCTGTGCTGAAACATTATCACTCAGGAAGGCCATGGCAGGAAGATGACAAATCTGAGGCCAGCCTGGGCGACACAGTGAGAGTCTGCCTGAACACACTTTTTTACCTTCATTAATTGCATGTATGTGTGCACTCACATGCCATGGCCTGTGTATAGAGGTCAGAGGGCAACCTGCAGGAGTCAGCTCTCTCCTTGCACTATGTGTAAAGAAAAATCCCCCGACCCCCTAAAACAGGGTCCCAACACAGGCCCAATGTACAGGAAGTCTGCCCCCTGTGAAAGTCCTGGAACACGGCTAACATGACTCACATAGCCAGAGACGGCAAAAACAGGCAATCTGACACATCTTGGAAAAGTTGTTCATCCAGGAAAGCACCTTCTGGATGGATGAGGGAAGAAGCCATGCCCACCTACCTCCCCTTCCTACTCTACATTACAAAAGCTGCCCTCAGCCAGCATGGTGGTGACCCGGTGACCCTCACTAGCGGGTACTGTGCTGCTGGGTCTCTGGGCACCCCTCTCAGACGAATAAAAGTTGGCTCTTACCCTTAAGGTGGATCTAAGTTTTCATTCTTTCCTTCCCTTCTGCCAGTTTAATTCTTACTATGAGGATCTCTGGGGTCAAACTGGAATTATCAGGCTTGGCAGCAGGCACCCTTATTTTCTGAGCTATCTCACCAACCCCGCTCCCCTTTTTTTGGGTGGTGTTGGGGATTGAACTCACAGCCTCCTGAATGCTAGGCGAACACTGTCCCTGTACTACTCCCAGCCCTTTCTGCCTCAAAATAAATAAATTAATCAAAATTTTGAAATTTAAAAAAATAAAAAGGGTGGGTGTGACTCACTTCTTTTTTTTTTTTTTGAAGCTGAGAACTGAACCCAGGGCCTTGCGCTTGCTAGGCAAGCGCTCAACCACTGAGCTAAATCCCCAACCCCAGGGCACTTACTTCTAATCCCAGGACTAGGGAGGCAGAGAGGCAGAAGCAGTCAGAGCTCTGTGGATTCAAGGCCAGGCTGGGGGCTGGAGAGATAGCTCATCGGTCTAGGGTTGCTCTTCAGAGGTCCTGAGTTCAAGTCCCAGCATCCACATGGTGGCTCCCTACCATCTGTAATTGGGATCTGGCGCCCTCTTCTGTCTGGTGCCGTTTCTATACGTGCAAAGAGAGCACCCATCTGCATAAATAAATAAATCTTTTAAGGCCAGCCTGGTCTACACAGAGAGCTCCAGGCCAGCCAGGGCGACATGCTGAGACCATCAGTGAGTAAAACACATTGGGAAGACTAGTGAAGGTTAGGTCTTTGTCTTTCCATACCAAGCAGAAAACGGAAGCCCCAAAGCCAAGCTGTGAGAGGGGTGGGGGAGGCCAGTGCCTGAGAGCCTCGGGCCGATGGAAACAGGCTTGCTCCTGACGTCAAGAAGGACTGCATTGTTCTAGAAAATATGCTGCAGTCACCTGCCAGGACAAAGCCCTTATCGGAGAGAGCGGTGGTCCAGGCTTTCGGAAGCAGATGTTCAGGCTGGAATCGCCTAGGAAACGGACCCGGCAGGTAGGAGAGGAATGGAATCCTTGTAAGAAGCCCTGAGAGGCTTTAAGAGAGAAAAAAGACCCATACATCTTAGGAAACCCGAGAAGGAACTGAGGTGTTTGTTTTGTTTTTGTTTTTTTTTCCCCTTAAGTGTGTGGCTCAAGATTAGTCATCCCTCTGGGAAGATTTAAACTGGCAGCTGGGTTTTGTGGTTTAAGGCTGTACGGAGATCTGAAGTAGAAAGATCAAAAGTTCAAGGCCAGGGTTAAGAAATGGCTCCGCAGGAAAAAGGTACTCGCCACCAAGACTGATGACCTGAGTTCGATCCCTGGAACCTGCAAGTTGCCCTCTGGTTTCCGTATTTGCACTATGGCGCCTGTATAAACACACACACACACACACACACACACACACACACACACACACATACACACACACATACACACACACACACATATACACACACATACACACACACACACAAAATGTTAATTTTTACTTTTCACGAAGAGTTCAAAGCCAGCCTAAACTACATATGGAGATTCTGTGTCAAAATAAAAGTGAATTTGATCCTGGACTTCATATACAAATTCCACAAAATGAGCCAGGTGGCGGTGGTGCACGCTTTTAATCCCAGCTCTTGGGAGGCATAGACAGGCAGATCTCTGTGAGTTCGAGGCCAGCCTGGGATACAGAGTGAGTTCCAGCACAGGCTCCAAAGCTACACAGAGAAACCCTGTCTCGAAAAACCAAAAAAAAAAAAAAAAAAAACAAAAACCAAAAAAAAAAACACCAAAAAAAAAAAATTCTACAAAATGAAGAAATAAAGAAAAAATAAAACAATTCCATGCAGTAAAAGTAAATTTTTTAAATAATTTATTTTTATTTTATTCACATTGGTGTTTTGCCTGCAGGTATGTCTGTATGAGGGCATCATCAGATCCCCTGGAACAGGAGTTACAGACAGCTGTAAGCTGCCATGTGGGTGCTGGGAATTGAACCCTGGTCCTCTGGAAGAGCAGCTGGTGCTCTTAACCACTGAGCCATCTCTATTATTATGTGTGTGTATAATGCGTGTGGGGGTGTGTATGTGTGTGGAGGTCAGAGGACAACTTTGTGGGACTGGTTCTCTTCCCACTTTTATGTGGGTCCCAGGGATCCAACTCCAATTACGGAGCTTATCTGGCAAGCTCTTCCCAATTAGCCCATCTCACTGTTCATTTGTTAGAAACATATTATTATTACATTTTCATGATTAGGGGGTATATACGTGTGCACTCACATGTGAGTTTGTGTGTGTGTGTGTGTGTGTTCATTTTCTCCTTCTACCATGTGGGGTTCAGGAATTGAATTTGGATTATTAGGCTTGTGTGTCAAGTGTCTTAACCCACTGAGCAATCTTGCTGGCCCACAATTTGTTTTGTATGGCCAGGTTTCAGTATATAGCCCTGGCTGGCTTGGAATTCTCTTTATAGACTGTACTGCCCTCAAGCTCAGAGATCTGCCTGCCTCTGCCTCTCCAGTACTTGAATAAAAGATGTGTGCCACATCTGACATAAAGCCCCTCTTAAATGACATTCACTTATTTATTTGGCATATGTGTGCGCCACATCATGTACATAGAGGTCAGAGGAGGTAGGTCCTATCTTTGTATGGGTTCTAGGGATTGAACTCAGGACATCAAGCTTAGTAGCAGGTACCTTTATCCACTGAGCCATCACAGCAGCCTTAATGTTCCTCAGAGCACTTATCTAACATACACAAGGTTCTGGACTCAAGCCCCAGGACCTGCCCTTACCCCACTACACTGTAAAAGAGACAAAGAAAAAAAAATGGAAGGAAGGAAGAAAAGCCAAGGTTTGGGAAACATTCTTTCTGTTTTGGTTTGTGACTTGTGCCTAGTATTCAAAGAGGCAGAAGAGGGTTATAGGATGGCTTAGATTCCCTGGAACTAGAGTTACAGATGGATATGAACTGCCACGTAGGTACTGGGAACTCAACCTGGGTCCTCTCTGAGAGTGACCAATGCTCTTAACCACTGAGCTGTCTCTCTAGCCCCTTTGGGCTTTTTTTTTTTTTTTTTTTTTTTTTTTAGGCTCTTACTCTCCAAACTGGCTGGAAACTCACTATGTAGCCCAGGCTAGCCTGCCTCAGACTCGCAGCAATCTGAGAGGACCGGGTGGCCAAACCAGGGCCATAACAGGCTCCCCTGGCAGCCCTGACATGGACCAGGCCTTAGTTTCGGTTCACTAGGATGGGCTGGAGCTGAGCAAGCAAGTCTCAGGAAAACCACAATTTAGGGGCAACCAATCAACAGGTGCTCCCCAGCCTCCTGCTGGCTCAGCAGGCACCCCCAAGCCCCTTCTTCTGGCTTAGCAGATGCCCCCCCAGACTTCTGCTAGCTAAAGATAGCCTTCACTACCCTTTCCTCAACAAGTCCCTAGACACTAGACCTCCCCCACCAATGGGCCCCTAACCACTACAGCCTCCCACCAATCAGCTCCCAGACTAATCTTTTCTCCACCATTCAACACCAGATTAATCCCAGGCGGTGGTGGCACACACCTTTAATCCCAGCACTCAGGAGCCAGAGCCAGGCGGATCTCTGTGAGTTTGAGGCCAGCCTGGGCTACAGAGTGAGTTCCAGGACAGGCTCCAAAGCTACACAGTGAAACCCTGTCTCAAAAAAAAAACAAAAACAAAAACAAACAAAACAAAACCAAAAACCAAAACAATCAGCAACCATAAAAGGAGCTTACAGCACCCCCTTTGGGGTCCTCTGTGCCACCTCATCATGCTATTATTTCTAAATTGCATACTTGACTGTTGATCTTTCTTGGGGGCTTCTCTCAGACCCTAACACAATCCTCATCTCAGCATCCTGAAAGCTGGAAGAGAAAAAGATTCATAATGCATACAGTCAGGAAAGAATTCTTAGCTAGAGACCAAAGAGATGACTCTGTGGCCAGAACATGCTGCTCTTTCAGAGGACTCAAACTCAGTTCCCAGCACTCATCTTAGCAACTCCAGCTCCAGAGGTTAGTCACAGTCACGTGCACAAAGAAGGCACTCATATCTGCAATACACAGATAACTGCACATTAATAAGGAAAAAGTAACAACAAAAGAATTTTAAATGCCCACAGGGCAACTCAGAAACAAACAAACAAACAAACAAAATCCTTGTATCCAATCAATGGGAAGAGATACCCACCCCGAGGGGTCCACAGAGAGATGCCTGCAGTACAGAGGCTAGCTCCAGCAGCATGGGGGAGAGCTCTTGACTTTGAACTAAGACGTCGGTAAAGCATGGAGAATAGAAACTGAAGAGAAGGCTGCATAGCATGAGGACCTGAGATCGAGCCTCAGAACCGACCTGATCGACACTAGATGTCTAGATTTGCTGGTGAGTTGTTCGCAGTCCCTGAGACAGGCAGATTCCTGGGCCTTCCTGGCCCAGCCTCCTAGCCTGTGTGGCAAGTGCCAGGCCAATTAGAGGCCCTGTCTCAAAAAGAAGATGGGCAGTGCCTGACAACAACAACAAAGGAACACACACACACACACACACACACACACACACACACACACACTGAGAACAACAACAACCAGCCTTTCAATATCCCGGAGGAAACTGGGCACTTTGACTCATGCCTATAACCCCAACACTCAGGAGGCTGAGGCAGGAGACTTGCTGAGAGTTTGAGGCTGGCCTGGACTGTCTAGTGTTCTGTAGCAGTTTCCTCCAAGATTAAAACCTTTTTCTGTCTTGGAGGGAAACTCCTTAAAACTTAGGATGTTAAATAGTAGATGAAATAATATGAAATTTTTTTTTTTCCTGGAGCTGAGGATTGAACCCAGAGCCTTGCGCTTGCTAGGCAAGCGCTCTACCACTGAGCTAAATCCCCAACCCCATAATAGGATATTTTAAGATGGGATTGGGGGGCAGTGTGTGAAACAACAGGACGTTCTAAGCTGAAACATTTCATCCTGCAGAGAAGCTCATTAGACGGGAAGTAAGCCACTCAAAATAGCTTCAGGAAGTCCCTAAAACTGACCAGATTCACTAGCGCCCCCCCTCCCCGCCCCCCAAGCATATATAGCTAGGAAGGACTGTTGTGAGTCATTCCAAACCGAGTTTCCTGGAAGATACTCTACTCTAGTCTGTGGAGGTGCTCACAGGCTGTGCAGCCCGCTCCAGGGTTCCAGGTATTGTGAGCTGTCAGCCATGCTGGGTTGGGCTTTAGTGATACAGCTGTCTTTGAGTCACTTCTGTTTCTGTAAGTAACCTCTCGCCCATATTCCTGTTAACAACCCCAATAAAACCCATAGGTTCCCCAAGCTGGACTTTGGTCTGTCCTTGGTTCCTTCTCTACTTCGGGTGAGTCAATGTTTATTTACATATCCCAAAAGAAAAACCCTGTCTCCAGGTTGGGAGTGGGTGGGTTCGAGGGGGCCGGAAGTTCAATGCTGAAATGCAGAAGTAAAACTTGGTGAAGTTGGGCAAGATGAAGGGACTTCTTCCAGAGGTCATTTGGGGGTTACAGAAGGAATTCGGCCTATTTGGGGTGTGGGGAGAGGTCACATGGTCTTCCTTTTGGTCCTTGCCTCTGTTCCCGCCACCCAGAGTTTCTTTTTCTCACCGGAGTTAAGGGCACCGGGAAGCAAAGCTCAAATGCCTCTCTCCTTCACGCCGTTCTTTGTCATCAGCAGCCTTTACTGTGAATTACCGGGGACGCAGAAGAGTGAGCGGCCAGAATGTCAAAAACGAAAACCTGACTCATCCAAACGCCCTGCAGGAAGGTGCTCAGCTTGCCAAAGACCAAACAGTTCCTGTGGTGACGCTAGCCAGCTAGCCAGGCGTGGTGGTGCAGACCTTTGATCCCCGCACTCAGGAGGCCGAGGCAGGTGGAACCCTGAGGCCAGCCTGGTCTCAAAAACAAAACCAAAAAGATAATATGAAGCCACTTCAGAGGGCAAGCTGAGGAAGCAGGACACTCAGTCTAACACACACCGAACTCGTTAACCTCCTGCAGGGTAACGAAGGGGTTAAACCGACTGGGTTTTCTTTTGCCCCTCCCCCCGCCGCGGAGGAATTCAAACCTTCCCCGGGTGGTAACCGGAGCCGGGTACCAGGCACGGAGGGGACTGTTATCTCTTGGTCTTATTTCCAAATTTTGGATGTTCTTCCTAAAGGGAAATAGTTTGGCGTGAGCGCTGGCAGCGCTTTCGAGCGAGCGTTTGTTCTCTGGGCTCCAATGCCTGCGTCTTCCTAAGCACCCACCCTTCTCCCCGGGCCTCCCTTCACCTTGGTGACCATCTCAAGGTCTTCTGGTATTTCAACACTTACCTCTGAAGGTAGAGATTTTGAAACCTTATTAACCTCTTTCTTAGCTTTTTTTTTTTTTTTTTTGTATCTTTTTACATTTTAGTGAGGTTTTTTGTAATTTTTATTTTTACTTTATTTCTATTATTATTATTATTATTATTATTATTATTTTGGTTTTTCGAGACAGGGTTTCTCTGTGTAGCTTTGGTGCCTGTCCTGGAACTCACTCTGTAGACCAGGCTGTCCTCCAACTCACAGAGATCCACCTGGCTCTGCTGGGACTAAAGGCATGAGCCACCTCCAGGCTCTTTTTTGTTTGTTTGCTTTCTGAGATAGGGTGTCCCGCAGTTCATGCTAGCTCGAACTCACTATGAAACACAGAATGACCTTGAACTCCTGATCATTTTGTCTCTCAAGTGCTGGGTTTACAATTGTGGGTCACCATGCCCAACTGAACAGCTTTCAAAAGGTGAGTAAATAAATAAAGGGCATGGTTTCTAACACCTTTAATCTAGCACTCAGGAAGCAGAAGAAGGTAGAGCTCTGTGAGTTCGAGGCCAGCCTGATCTACAGAACAAGTTCCAGGACAGCTAGAGCTGACACCCTGTCTCAAAACAAAACAAAACACCAAAATCCACAAAAGTCATAGTAAATAATGTCATTTACAGATTTTTTTTTTAAAGCTGAGGATTTAACCCAGGGCCTTGCACTTGCTAGGCAAGCACTCTACCACTGAGCTAAATCCCCAACCCCAGATTTTTTTTTAATAAGATTTATTTATTATGTATAAAGTGTTCTGCTTACCCACCAGATCTCATTACAGATGGCTGTGAGCCACCATGTGGTTGCTGGGAATTGAACTCATGATCTCTAGAAGAGCAGCCAGTGCTCTTAACCTCTGAGCCACCTCTCCAGCCCCCAGATTTTTTTTTTTTAAATGTGTGCTTATGAAAGAAAAAAAAAAAAAAAGGCGAGCCGGGCAGTGGTGGCACATGCCTGTAATCCCAGCACTTGGGAGGCAGAGGCAGGTGGATCTTTGTGAGTTCCAGGCCAGCCTGGTCTACCAAGCAAGATCCAGGAAAGGCGCAAAGCTACACAGAGAAACCCTGTCTCGAAAAAAAAAAAAAAAAAAAAAAAAAAAAAAAGGCATTTTATTTCTGAGGGGAGAACCCCACCGAATAAGGCTCTGCCTCAAACTAACAATACATAACTGAATAATTTTCTGGGAGATCCCTCAACTACTCTGAAGAAGGTTCTAGAGCCCATGCCTATGGTAAGGTCTAAGTGTCTTTAAAAACTTATTTTTTTCTATATTTTGGGGTGTGTGTGGTGTGTGAGTGGAGGTCAGAGGACAACTTGCCGGATTCGGTTCTCGACGTCTACCTTGTGGGTCGTGGGTCTTGGGTCTGGAACCAGGTTGTCAGGCCTAACAAGAAGTACTTTTACCCACTGAGCCATTTCCCTAACCCTAAGTGTCTTCCCAACTACTGTGGTCTTACTGGTTCTCCACACCTAGTAGATGCTCAATTAACACTCTAACATTGGTGGAATAAACAGGAGCCAATGAAAAAATCGGTTTTCTTCTCCACGCTTGGAGAGGAAGAGTTTTAGTGACAAATGCTGCCACCTGCAGGTACAAGGTGCAACTGTCACGTTCAGAATAGCAAAGTTTGGAAACCTTGGGGCAAGCTTTTGGTCAATATCAAGGCAATGTTACATTTTCTTCAGTTTTATGTGTGCTGGATCAGCCTGCGCCGGTCATTTCCGTATGTGGAATTCTGCCCCTTCCCAGGTAATGTTTTCAAGTCCTTTGAGAGCTTAGTAAGTGGCTAGTGCCATGGCACCCTCCCCCCCATTTTACCACCGCCACCCTTTCTTATAGGAATCTGAGCCCACAGAACAAATCCACAGTCACATGACTAGCAGGTGTTAGAAGTGGGGGTGGGGGCAGTTGAACGCAAACACTGCTCTGAGATGTGCTCTCAATTTTGACTTTTTAATTTTTATGCGCATGTGTGTGCCACATAGGTGCAATGTCTGTGGAGGCCTGCAGGGGACATCACATTCCTAGCATTGAGGTGACAGACACTTGTGAGCCGCCAGACCATTGGGGCTGGGAACTGAACCTGGGTCCTAGTATGTGTGGCTGCACATGCTAGGGGATGTAAGGAGGTCAGAGGACACCTTATGGAAGTTCTCTCTTTCCACCATGTGGGTCCCAGGGATCAAACTGAGGTTATCAGGCTTGGCAGCAAGTACCTATACCCAATGAGCCTTCATCAGGATGGCGCTGTGTGTGTGTGTGTGTGTGTGTGTGTGTGTGTGTGTGTGGTGTTTGCATTTGGATTTGTTTTTGAGATGTCTCACTATGTAGCCTGGACTGACTTGTATTTCTCTATGTAGGTGATGTTGACCTAAAATTCACAAAATCCACCAGCCTCTGCCTTCCAGCCCTGAGTGATTAAAGGAGTGTGTCCATGCCTGGCCTGTGTCTGATCTTTAACATTTTTAAATTTTTTATTTTGATATCCATTGGTGTTTGACCTGCATGTCTTTGTGAGGGAGCTGGATCCACTAGAACTTGAGTTTTGACAGGTGTGAGCTGCCATGTGGGTGTTGGAAATTGAACCCTGGTCCTCTGGAAGAGCAGCCAGTGCTCTTAACCACGGAACCATCTCTCCAGCCCCTGATTTTTAACATTTGTTTTGTTTTGTTTTTGTTTTTCGAGACAGGGTTTCTCTGTGTAGCTTTGCGCCTTTCCTGGAACTCACTCTGCAGACCAGGCTGGCCTCGAACTCACAGAGATCCACCTGCCTCTGCCTCCCGAGTGCTGGGATTCAAGGCATGCACTGTCACCGCCCAGCTTGATTTTTAACAGTTTTAAGGGCAATTTAGATTAACAGCAAAACTGAATGGACGGTAGAGAGATTTTTGCCACACACCCCCTGCCTCAGCCTCATGCTACGCCGCTCCTCAGGGAATGTGTTTTCACCTTTCTCCTGCCTCTCCACGCCTAACACAGGATATTCCCCTAAACACAGAAACATGCTAGACAGCTGTCAGTCTCCACAGACATGCTCCTGAAGAGATGATGAAGGGATCAAAGGGTGCACAGCCAGAGACAACTGGGGGACACTGCTCAGCAGACACCCTAGGTACTTCCTGAAAGACAGCACCCAAGGTCTGGCTGAGTGGTAGAACCCCAAATCTTGCTCAGGGAATTGCAAGGCAGCTAGCTGGAGCTGATGAACCCCAGAAAGGTCCTGAGGTGAGATGGGGACCAAAACTAAAGTAATTCAAGGGACATCTGCATATTCAGGATTATTATTATTATTTCTTCTTCTTCTTTCTTCTCCTCCCCCCTCTCTCTCTCTGATTTGTAAAGAAGTTCATTTGGTTCAGGGTTCTGGGGGATTTGTGCCTGCTTGTCTTGAAGATGGGAGGGGTCTAACTATATGGCCCACACTAGCCTTGAACTTGACTGCTTCAGGGTCCTGAGTTCTGGGATTACAGATGCTTACCACCATGCCCCGCTTTTTTTTTTTTTTTTTTTTAAGATTTATTTATTTATTATGTATATAGTGTTTTGCCTGCATATGTCCTGCAGGCCAGAAGAGGGCGTCAGATCTCATTACAAGTGGTTGTGAGCCACCATGTAGTTGCTGGGAATTGAACTTAGGACCTCTGGAAGAGCAGTCGGTGCTCTTAACCGAAGAGCTATCTCTCCAGCCCTCTCTGTGTAGCTTTGCACCTTTCCTGGAACTCGCTCTGTAGACCAGGCTGGCCTCGAACTCACAGAGATCCGCCTGGCTCTGCCTCCCGAGTGCTGGGATTAAAGGCGTGCGCCACCACCGCCCGGCATGCCTGGCTTTTAATAAACCACTCTTGGTTGTTGCTATGCTATGCTTAGACTCTGCCAGTTTTTCAGTATCCTGATTTGCTTAAGAATGCTAGAGAGGCTGGGTGGAGGTGACACATGTCTTTAATCCCAACACTCGGGAGGCAGAGGCAGGTGGATCTCTGTGAGGTCAAGGCCAGCCTGGGCTACAGAGTGAGATCCAGAATAGGCTCCAAAGCTACACAGAGACACCTGTCTCAAAAACAAAAACAAAAACAAAAACAAAAACAAAAACAAAAAAAACCCCAACAAAACAAAAACAAAAAACAAAAAAAATAAACCAAAACAAAACAAAAACCAACCCAACCAAACAAACAAAAAACAACCCTCCACCCCCCCCCAAAAAACTCCAGAGAGCAGTATTGAAGACAGGGGGAACCAGCCCTGACTTCAGGTAGGCCCCACTTTCCCTGTACATAGGGTAAAAACCTGACAGTTCTTGGCAGACCGGCCACTGTGCTTCCCTGTTCCAGTGGCAGACATTATTAATCCATCACTGCGCTTAGTTCATAGAAAGCTTTTGCTTGGATGTATGTAGTCCTCTGTAGCTCTGGCAGCTTCCAAGTGTTCAAGAAGTTTAGTATTTGTGGTCTCTTGATCTGGTCCTTACTTGGAAGTGGCTCTGCTTGGGTCACCCGAGTGGCTTTTACTTGGTCAGTCTCCCTGACTGGAGAGAGCTGTGGTGGGGGACTGAAGGTCTGTTGTCACACTTGTCTCTAGTCAAATTCAGTGCGGGTGGGGCTGAGAGTTTAAGACAAGGGCAAAGTTGCCTAGGGCCCAGCATCGTTTTGGAGATTCTAGGCTGAACAACTGGGAGAGACTGAATCAGTCTAAAAGAGAAACAGAGCCAGAGAGTGGAGGCTCAAGCCTTTGATCCCAGTACTTTCAAGGTACACACCTTTAATCTCAGCACTAGGGAGGTGGAGACAGGAAGTGATATGACAGGTGGAGAGAGGAAAATAAGGTGGGAGGAGACAGGAGCTCAGCCCCTTTTCAGTCTGTGGATTCCTAGAGGGAAGAAGTAGCTGTGGCTTGCTCCTTTGTCTCTCTGATCTTTCAGCATTTACCCTGATATCTGACTCCAGGTTCTTATTATTAGGACCAATTAGAATTCACACTACAATATGCATCTGCTTTCCTTTCTGTTTTACTTTCTTTCAGACAAGATCTTTCCATGCGGCTCAGGATGGCCTTGAAGTTGGGACTAATCCTCCTGCCTGAGCCTTCCAAGTGAGTCACAACACCTAGGCTCAGACTCTGGGTGCTTTTAATACTTCAGAATTAAACTACAAAGTCAATGTGTCACTTCAGATCCATGGGATTAAGAGCCAACTAGGTTGAGGATGCACACACCCACAGTTCCATCATTTGGGAGACTGGATGGAGGCTACACAGTAAGATTTTTGTCTCAAACACACACACACACACACACACACACACACACACACACACACACACCACAAACAAATAGCTGGGAATATGGTTCAGTTGGTAGGGTGCTTATCTAGTAAGAATGAACTCCCAGATGTATATGACATCTCTGGTGTACACTGGGTATGGTGAAATGTACCTGCCATCCCATCCACTTGGGAGGTGGGAGCAGGAAGACCAGAAGGCCAAGGTCATTCTTACATACTGAGTTTTAGGCCGGCCTGTGCTACATGAGAGACCCTGTCTTAAAAACAACAACAACATCTAAAAAAATAACAATAACAAAAGCTAACTAATTAACCAAACAGTGAGATACCAACAAAGGCCTTTCAAGTTAGCCAAATCCAAAAATGGAAATAAAATTGTGTAGACCTAAACTCCCAGTGTTTCAAGAGCGTGTGAAACTGGAGCTAAGAGATTATCAGCGGGGAAAACAAAACTGGAAAGTCGCTCTGGAGAAACATTGGGCAGTTTCCTATCAACGTACATCGCACATGACCATAGGACACACTCCTGGGAAGGGCATCCAAGAGAAATGAAAACACACGCCCCCTTAAAGTCTATAGCAAACTGGTCAGAGCACCTCTGTAAAAATCACTGAAAACTGTGGGCTGGAGAGGTGGCTCAGAGGTTAAGAGCACTGACTGTTCTTCCAGAGGTCCTGAGTTCAATTCCCAGCACCCACAGGGTGGCTCACAACCATCTGCAATGAGATCTGGTGCCTTCTTCTGTGTACATAATGAATAAATCTTAAAACAAAAAACAACCAAAAAAAAAAATCACTCAAAACTGGAAACAAGCCAAATTCTGCTGCCCAGTATATGGATGAACATCTGCAGTATATTCAGTTTGGGGATACTTGTTGTGAATAGAAATGTTGGCTGGGAAGAAACTCCAGCACAGATGGATGTACTGGTTCCTTTTTTTTTTTTTTTTTTTTTTTTTTTTTTTTTAAGGTTTATTTATTTATTATGGATACAGTGCTCTGTCTGCATGTGTCCCTGTGGGCCAGAAGAGGGTACCAGATCTCATTTCAGATGATTGTGAGCCACCATGTGGTTGCTGGGAATTGAACTCAGGACCTCTGGAAGAGCAGTAGGTGCTCTTAACCACTGAGCCATCTCTCCAGCCCCTCCTTTTTTTTTCCCCCCCTTCCAATTAGGGTTTCTCTGGGTAGCTTCAGAGCCTGTCCTGGAACTTGTTCTGTAGACCAGGCTCAGACTCACAGAGATCTGCTTGCCTCTGCCTCTCAAGTGTTGGGATTAAAGGTGTGCACCACCACCACCACCACCACTGCCTGGCCACATTTTGACTTTTAAAGAAGTCAAATGTCAAACAATTACACTGGGCTCATCAGGGATTGCACTTGGACAAGAGGACTTCGAGGATTTTTTCATGGAAGCATGGGACTATAAGACTTCAGGAGGGGCTGGAGAGATGACTCAGCTGTTAAGAGCACTGGCTGCTCTTCCAGAGGTCTTGAGTTCATTTCCCAGCAACCACATAGTGGCTCACAACCATTTAGGGCTGTATTTTCACGAGATCTGTTGCTCTCTCCTGGTGTGCATGCATACAAACAAAACACCTATAATACATAAAACATATAAACAAATAAACCTTTTGGGAAAAAAAAAGACCTGAAAAAAACCTCCCCAAGTCATATAATCATAAAGGCAGAAATGGAGGTTGGACGCGTGGCGCTTGACTGTCTTTGGAGACTGGGGCAGGACTGCCCTGAGTTTGAGGTCAGTCCGGGCTACACAGTGAGATAGATCCTGTTTAAAACAAACAAATAATTAGGGTGTGTTTTTGTTGTTTTCTGTTCCCTCATCATAAATACTGTGGGTAGAAGTCGTCTGGCGACCTCCTGCGATGTATCTAAAGGCAAAGAAGGCAAAGCCTTTTTCAAAGATGGTGATGTGACGACTGAACTCCATATTTCTTCAAAGACTCCAGTCGCTTCTAAATTTCCCTCCACCCATCAGCCGCGGGTCTTTTTATTAGAAACACTCACTTCTAAGCTCTGTCCTAGACTTGACTGACTCCAAATACCATGAGGCTGTAGCTTGGAATCGACATTTTTTGAAACCGCCACGAAGCCCGCAGGCAGTCACAACAGAAAGAGCAGCCTCAGGCTCCGCCCCTGCAGGTCCTGGCCCCGCCCCCTCTTTTGGTCAGTCCCCGCCCCTGCAGTGCCCACTCAGTCCCGACCTTACGAGCATGGCGTAGTCTCCGCCCCTAGCCCCGCCCCCGTTGTGATTGTCGGGCCTTAAGCCTATCCCCACAGGTCTGGCTCCAGGCTCCACCTCCTCCTTCATACTATGGCGGCCTCGGGAGCCCTTTCCCATGACACCTTGCGCTCGGCTGTGTTTGTTGCCTGGCAACTCACAGGCAGTGAGTCCCGGGCCCGGGATGCTCTGCTCGGCTATGGGGCCGCGGGGCCTCCCGCTGCTCCTGCTGGTGCTCCTGAGCTGCTGCGCTTCAGCGAGCACCGAGGCCGTGGCCACCCCGGTTGTGGCCACCCCAGATTCGGCTACCCAGGCTGTAGCCACCCCGGCCGTGGCCACCCCGGATGCGGCTACCCCGGCCGTGGCCTCCCCGGATGCGGCTACCCCGGCCGTAGCCACCCCGGCCGTGGCCACCCCGACCATGACGAAGGAGGACCTCAACTCCACCGAGGCCACCCCAGCCACTCTCAGGCCCTCCTCGTCGCCAAGGACCTCGGGGACTCCCAGGGCTCCGGAGGTCTCTGGCCCCAGGCCCACCCCGGTCACGGACGGTGGGTACAAAGTGTTAACTCCCTGGAGCGGGTAGAAGACTAGTGAGAACGTAGAAAAATGAGAACCGCTCAAAGTTCTGTCCTTTTCAGGCTCCCTGTCATCACCCGGAGAGGGAGACGGGGGAGGGAGACGGGATCTCGGGCGCACAAATGCGGAAAGCGGGGCCTAAGTGGGACACTGAGATCTTGGAAAACTTCAGTAGTCCCGGGCAACGTTCATGCCACAGTTCATAATGAATAAATCCGCTCAGCTGAAGATGAAATTAGTTTCTGGAACGTGGAGGAAATGAACGCATATAGGCTTTGTTGAACTTTTCAGTGAGTACATTTCAGACGCCGAAGGTGTAGCTCACTTAGAATGAACCGGGAAGGCCTTTCTCTCTGGTGATTTCAGCTTGCCTCCAGTGATGGGTGGGAGCAGGGAAAGTGTGTAAGGTGAGGGCTTAGGCTCAGATATGAGGATTTTTGTTTATGGATAATGAATGTGTCTCAGAAACTGGTCTTACTTTAAAAAAAAAAATTGCATGTACCTTTTTTTTTTTTCTTTTAAGATTTATTTATTTAATATACAGAAGAGGGCGCCAGATCTCATTACAGATAGTTGTGAGCCGCCATGTGGTTGCTGGGAATTGAACTTAGAACCTCTGGAAGAACAGTCAGTCAGTGCTCTTATCCTCTGAGCCATCTCTCCAGCCCTGCATGTACTTTTTATGTGTTTGGGCATGAGATACCACGGCCATGTGGAGGTCATAGTCATAGGACAGCTTGAATTTTGCTCCTCACAAACCAAGTGGGTGCCTGGCCCAATGGCAAGTGCCTTTATCTGTACTCTATCACCCGTCGAGAAACTGATCTTTCAATCTTGTGTTACACATTTAGTGAGTATTTGATAATCTGACTTTACACCTGTGACTTCAGGGGCTCTGTGTCCCTTTGAGTTTGTGAAATTTTGTAACCGCATTTTTTTCTAGGGTGAGGTGTGAGAGCCCGTTTTCAGGTTCCTCGGTGGCTTTACCCAGCAGGTCCGCATAGAGGATGATTAGGACCATGGGCCTGAGTGCAGGTGTCTGAGGTGGTCTGCACTTGGCTGTGCTGGGGGAGGAGGTCTTTTGCTCCGCCCTCTTGGCATCTCTATAAATACCCTGGGGCAGAGACAGTCCGAGTTGGAAAAGGTTCCAGGACCTCTCGAGGCTATCCTGTATTTTCTATCTGTTTATCTCCACAATCTAAATCCTTCTATCTAATATTTGCTGCTGCTCACACTCAAGACAACTCTGGGGAGCTGTGGGGTTGGTGGGCAAACGCCCCCACAGTGGGGATTTGTAGTAGTCATTAGGTTCTCAGTGGAGTTGTGATTTCAGAAAAGAATTTTAGACAGTTTGGTTTGGATTGAGAAGAACAGTGTGTGTGTGATTTTTATTACTGTTTGAGAGAAAAAGATTTTTCACCCAGTAAGGCTGAGCGTATCGATAACTCAAAAGAATTGTCTTTGGCTGCTATCCTGAACTCAAGTTAATTCAGGTTATTCTTCTTGGAGGCCTTTTTGAAAACTATGAGTAGTTTATGAGAAAAAAAATACAAAGGCTGGTGGGTGGTGTGGTTCAATGGTTGGGTGTTCACTTAGCATGTAGGAGGCCGTGGGTTCAATCTACAGCACCAAACGGGAAACAAATGAGAAATACACTTGATACTTGAGTATATAAACCAAACTCTCTGCTTTGTATTTAACCTGCTGACTTGTGAATTAGCAGAGAAGTCAAATCATTATATGTGGGGACAATATAGCCAGGTATTCATGTCTGAAACTCTATAAGGTTTTCCTTTGAGGGGGTGTTGGTTTATTTTTTCCAAGACAGGGTTTCTTTGTGCAGCCCTGGCTGTTCTGGAACTCACTCTGTAGTCCAGGCTGGCCTCTGAACTCTCAGAGATTGCCTGCCTCTGCCTCCAAGTGCTGGGACCAAAGGTGTGCGCCGCTACCACCACCTGGCCCTTACACTTCATCTTTTTTTTTTTTTTTTTTTTTTTTGGTTTTTTCGAGACAGGGTTTCTCTGTATAGCTTTGCGACTTTCCTGGAACTCACTTTGTGGACCAGGCTGGCCTCACTCACAGAGATCCGCCTGCCTCTGCCTCCCGAGTGCTGGGATTACAGGTGTGCGCCACCAATGCCCGGCTACACTTCATCTTTTTAAAGGACAATTCTTCACCGAGTAGAACTCACTGTCTACTGTGTGGCATGCTACACTCATTTAATCCTCAACAACCCCATGATGTGTCTAATCCTTATCTAGTTACTTACCAGGGCCTGAAGCTTTGACAAAAAATCGTGGTTACAATTTTAAACATGTGAGGTGGTGGGCCTGATTGCTCCCTTTATTTTCCAGTCCCAGTTCAGGAATTTCAGTATTATTTTAGTGAGCATCCACAGGTGTCCTTGGCTAAAGAGAATCTCTAGAGGGAGCACATTTGACTCTTGGACCAAGAAAGTTTTATACATGTATCAATAAACTTTCCTTTCTCTTTATGCTTCTCTAGAGCATGTTATATCGTTGGGGGTATTTTTCTAAATTTTATTTTAAATAAGTGTATATTTGCATATCACTCGTGTGTGAGTATGTGCACACGAGTACTGGTGTCCTCGGAGGTCAGAAGAGGGCCTCAGAGCCCCTGGAGCTGGATGAAGTGATTGTGAGCTGCCTGGCTTGGGTGCTGGGAATACAACTTGGGTCCTGTGCATGAGCAGTATGTGTTCTTTTTTAAAAAAAAAGATTGATTGATCTATTATGTATAAGTGTTCTGCCTGCATGTGTGCCTGCAGGCCAGAAGAGGGCGCCAGATCTCATTACAGATAGTTGTGAGCCACCATGTAGTTGCTGGGAACTGAACTCATGCCTGGAAGAGCAGCCAGTGCCCTTAACCACTGAGCCATCTCTCCAGCCTGCAGTATGTGCTCTTAACTCCTCTCCAGCCTGTTGTAAAACCCTTCCAGTCTCCCGCCTTCTCCTTTTTGCCTAGCTCCCTTCCTGACAGTTTTGGTAGGTTGACCAGACTGGCCTATAACCTGTGTACCTGCTTGACCGGGAAGCACCGGTGTTGGCCTACTGTCTCAAGAGCTATTTTCAGTTGTGAGACCATTCAGACGTTCAAGAATGTTGGTGTGACGTCCTATAAGCATTTGTCTAAAATTCTTTCCTTTGTAGCTTGAGATTGTTTTTCAAAAAAAAAAAAAAAAGGAAAAAACATTACGGTTATGATTCAGTGAGGCCTTGGCTGGGGGAGGGGAGGAACCATGGTGGTCCACACCTGTGATCCCGCATTTTCTACAAGGGGTAGGAGGATTAGGAAGCTAGCCTGGTTCACAAGAGCCTCTGTTTTGGGAAACAGAACAAACAGCAATAGCAACAACAAAATACTAAAATTTTTATTTCCTGAATTTATTATGTCCCCTCTCCTCACAATAGTCTGTGCTGTGAATTCAGTGTGTTATTTTCATGCTCTAGTATTGCTTTGTTTGTTTTTAAGATGTATTCATTTTAATCTTATGTGGATGGATGTTTTGCCTGCATGTATATCTGTGTACCTGCAGAGGCCAGAAGAGGGCATCAGATCCCCTGGAGCCGGAGTTACAGATGGCCATGTGCTGTCATGTGGGTTCTAGGAACCAAAGTTAGATCCGTTGCAAGAGCAGCCAGTGCTCTGAAGCACCCAGCCTTCACTTCAGGCTCTCTGTCGTTTCTTTCAAAGCGTTTTCTCTGACAGAGATGAACGAGCAGGGCAGTAACGTTAGTCATGAATTGAAACAGTGTAATCAAATACTCAGTGCCCAGAGCTCTCGCAGGCTGTTGGAGGGAGGCTCCCTCTGCTCATGTGGAGCTTCTCTGTCTGTGAAGTGGGGCTAACAGTGGAGTGCGGAAGAGTCAAGATGACCCCGCAGGGTGGATAAGGCCAGAGTTGCTTCGGGAGTGAGGAGTGGGGTTCCTGCTTTTCCTCCATGCTGTATTATCCTGCCATAAATTTATTACCCTGTATTGTAAATTTTAAAATTAAAAAAAAAAATTTGGCTGGGCAGTGGTGACACGCGCCTTTAATCCTAGAACTCGGGAGGCAGAGACAGGCGGATTTCTGAGTTCAAGGCCAGCCTGGTCTACAGAGTGAGTTTCAAGACAGACAGGGGTACACAGAGAAACTTTATCTTAAAAAGAAAAAGGAAAAAAAAAAAAAAGACGTTTTAAGCCAAAATAGGAACATTTGATTATTGATTATTGGTCAGGATCTTATGACTAGGAAGGAGTCAAAGCAACTGGCTGAAAAAGCCTTTAATCCCAATGGTTAATCCCAGCTCTCGGGAGGCAGAGGCAGTGGGATCTCTAGGTTTGAGGCCAGCCTGGTCTACAGAGTGAGTTCCAAGACAGCCAAGGCAGAGAAACCCTTTCTTGAAAAAAAAAAATTGAAAATAAAAAACAGCCAGAGTATGTGAGGAAAGGGACGAGTTGCCAACAATCCTTCGTTGGAATCTACTCTGAAGTAGGAGCGCAGGCATCTGCAGCCTCCTCAGGGAGATACTGACTTGGGGTACTCAGAGTGATTGACATCTGCAGCCTCCTCAGGGAGACACTGACTTGGGGTACTCAGAGTGACTGACATCTGCAGCCTCCTCAGGGAGACACTGACTTGGGGTACTCAGAGTGATTGACATCTGCAGCCTCCTCAGGGAGACACTGACATGGGGTACTCAGAGTGATTGATAACCACAGGTAGCTTTCCCCCAAGCACAATAGGGGCCAGATATTCTTTGACATTGGTTTCTGTTTTGTTTGTTTTTGTTTTTGCTTTTGGGCTTTTTTCAAGACAGGGTTCCTCTGTGTAGCTTTGCACCTTTCCTGGATCTCGCTTTGTAGCCCAGGCTGGCCTCGAACTCACAGACATCCGCCTGCCTCTGCCTCCCAAGTGCTGGGATTAAAGGCTGATTTCTGGGGTCTTTCGGTGTCAGGGAGCAGTAATGGCCTACCCACTGTGACCCTCTGAACACCCCCCCCTTCCCGTCTTTATTTCGCAGTTGCTGCTCTGTGTGTCTGTGACCTGCTTCCAGCACAGTGTGACGTCAACTGCTGTTGTGACCCTGACTGCAGCACCGTGGATTTCAGCGTCTTCTCCGCCTGCTCAGTCCCAGTTGTCACGTAAGCATATGACAGGGAGTTCTGATGGCAACTTGGCCAGGACAATAAACTTTGTGGACACAAAGCGTGTTCCTCACCACTCAGAAGCCCTACTGTGCAAAGCCCTTGTGTGTCAGAAGCAGTTGCTTGTCTGCATGCAACCCCACAACAGTGTGGGCAACGGAAGGGCACGTGTCTTACCTCTAGAGCAGCAGTTCTCCACCTGTGGGGTCGTGACCTTTGGGGGTCACATATCAGATATGCTGTATATCAGATATTTTCATTGCCATTCAAAATTACAGTTATGAAGTAGCAATGAAATAATTGTATGGTTGGGGTGTTTCAGCACAACATGAGGAACTGTATTAAGGGTCGCAGCATCAGGAAGGTTGAGAACCACTGCTCTGGAGTGTTATGAAGTAAGACTCTCTGTGTTTGTAGACTAATATTTGAGCTATGCACAGATAATGTGTCACCAGTTTGTACCTGTGTATTAGTCTCATACAGCCTAGGTGTGTGTGTATAGTATATGCATGGGTGTGCATGTATAGTATATGTATGGGTGTGCCTATCTTTGTATTCATGGGTGTTGGCCAGAGGTCAACATTTGTTGTTTGTTTGGAGGTAGAGTTTCTCTGTGTAGCCCTGGCTGTCCAGGAACTCACTCTGTAGACCAGGCTGGCCTCCTTAGTGCTGGGATTAAAGGCCTATAGCAGTACCACCCAGCTCCACCTTAATTTTTGAGATGGGTTTTCACACTGAACATGGAACTCCTTTATGTTTTTTTTGGCCAGACTGGCTGGCTGACGGCTTGTCTCCTCCCCTGCCCAGTGCCCTGATACAGATACCCACCAATGCCTGGCTTTTATCCCTGCTGGGAACCGAACTTAGGCCCTCATGCTCTGAGGCAAGCACTTTACCCACTGAGCCACCTCCCCAGCCCCTGTATTTCCCAGCTCTCTCTGTGGATTTTAACTATTAGTTGGGATACTTTTTGTGCACCTCTCTGGTTATAAACAAAGCAAGGATTCTCAGTTCACAGTGCATGGAAAATGATGAGAGAGACATTCTCATGGGAATACAAGGTGAAGAAGTGATCAGTTCTGAGTAATCTCATCTCCTGTTTCAGAGGTTTTTGCAAAAAATAGCAGCCCTTTGAAAAGGTTCATGCATTCAGGGTGGTACCAGCTTACTGTAGAGAGAGTGACTGAGAGAGCCCTAGAGAGTGACTGAAATTCAGTGACAGCCACATGGCAGGCTTAGTCCTTTTGGAAACACAGTGGACTCTTGTCATGGGAAATCCTTTTATTAACCCATCGGAGAAACCGAATCCCCCTCAAACATTGTGAAGAAGCTTGGAGAGCAGGTTGCTGGAGGGGGTCCTTTTCTGGCTTCTAGGACTAGAACATGGTTTAGCCTTCCTTGAAAATAAGTCTACTTTTGTCTTGGGTTTGTAAGCATGTATCTCCAGCCCTGTAAGAATGTCATTTTTGCGCCAGGCGGTGGTGGCACACGTCTGTAATCCCAGCACTTGGGAGGCAGAGGCAGGTGAATCTCTGTGAGTTCAAGGCCAGCCTGGTCTACAGAGCTAGTCCAGGACAGGCTCCAAAGCTACAGAGAAACCCTGTCTGGAAAAAAAAAAATTGGAGTGCCATTTATTAAAATACAGTAATTAAAAAGTTTTTTTTGAGACAAGGTTTCACTGTATAACCCTAGCTGGCTTAGAACTTCTTATGTGAACTTGTCTGGCCTTGAACTCAGAGATTTACCTGCCTCTGCCTCATGAGTGCTGGGATTAAAGGCATGTGCTACCACCATCCGGCTACCTTTTATTATTGTTGTTGTTGTTGTTATTATTATTATTATTATTTTGGTTTTTAGAGACAGGGTTTCTCTGTGTAGCTTTGCACCTTTCCTGGAACTCACTTGTTAGCCCAGGCTGGCCTTGAACTCACAGAGATCTGCCTGGCTCTGCCTCCCGAGTGCTGGGATTACAGGCGTGCGCCACCACCCAGCACCTTTTATTATATTTATTTATTTAGCTGAGGATCGAACTCAGGGCCTTGCTCTTCCTGGGCAAGCGCTCTACCACTGAGCTAAATCCCCAGCCCCTTATTTTTATTTTTAATCATGTGTATGCATGTGTGACTTAGGCGGGGTGTGGGGAGGGTATGCACATGGTATAGTCACCTGCTGAGGCCAGAAGAGGGTGTTGGGTTCCCTGGACCTGGAGTCATAGGAGGCTGTGAGCCGCCCAGCATAGGTATTGGGAACCAAACTTGGGTCTTCTTCAAGAGCAGTACACACTTTTAACTAACTGATGAGTCATCGTTCTTAAATTTTTGAGACAGGGTCTCTTTATGCAGCCCTGGCTGTCCTAGAACTCACTTTGTAGACCAGCCTGGCATTGAACTCAGAGATCTGCCAGCCTCTGCTTCTTGAGGACTGGGATTAAAGACATGCATCATAACACCCAGCCCCTGTGCAGCTTTTTGAAATTACATTTTTACTTACTTGTGTGTGTATGTGTGCTCAAACAATGGCATCCAAGTGGAGGTCAGAGGACAACTTTAGGGAATCAGTTTCCCCTTCTGTCATGTGTGCAGGCGGAAGTTTCTTGGTCCTTCCTAGACCCGTGGTCCAGACGAATCTCTCCCACCTGCTCTCACAGCTGCTTATGAAATAATCACCCAGAGGCTTATCTTAATCACAAACCGTGTGGCCTGTGGCTCAGGCTTCTTGTTAGTACTTCTTCCATCTTGACTCCACCCATTCCTATTCATCTGTGTTTTGCCATGTGGCTTCGTGGCATTACCAGCTTTCTCACATCTTGCTTCTCCTGGTGGCAGCATCTCCTCTGACTCTACCCCTTTTCTTCTCCATCTTCAGTTTGAATGGACCACCTAACCTTATTCTGCCTCACCATTGGCCAAATAGCTTTATTAATCAATGGGAGCAACATATATTCATAGCATATAGAAAGACATCTCACAGCACAGGTGGGTCTCAGGGATCAAACTCACGTCATCAGCTTGGCAGTAGGTACTTTTACCTTATGAGCCATCTTGCTGGTCACCAAATACAGTAATTCTAGGTGTAAACTGTGGTTTTCAGAACAGAGGATGGCAGGCTTTGTAAAGGGCCAGCCAGGCAACGTGTTATTCTTTACAAGTCATGTGAGTGCTGCAGCTGAGCAAAAGCTGCCACTGATGTGTGACTGAGCAGACGGTCCTGTAGTCTATAAATCTTATAAAAACAGACCTCATCTGTGGACTTGAGAGTCTATTGTGGATTATTAGTTTAAGGTGTGTTACATTCGTTTATGCTGTGGAATATTTGTTTAATGATGCAAAGATGTGTTGCATTCTTTTTTTAAAAAAATTTATTATGTATACAGTGTTCTGTCTGCATGTATGTCTGCAGGCCAGAACTCATTACAGATGGTTGTGAGCCACCATGTGGTTGCTGGGAATCGAACCCAGGACCTCTGGAAGAACAGCCAGTGCTCTTAAACGCTGAGCCATCTCTCTAGCCTGTGTTGCATTCTTTTATGCTGCATTTATTTAACTCTGAGAAGCTGTGTTACTTTGCCTTTCTAAAACACCTGATGGTCTAATAAAGAGCTGAACGGCCATTGCTAGGCAGGGGAGAGGGAGGATAGGTGAGGCTGCCAGGCAGAATAAAGAAGAGAGAAGAGGGGGGAGCAAGGAAAGAGAAGGAGAGGAGGACGTCAGGGGCCAGTCACAGAGTAAGAAGGGAAGAAAGGCATATAGAATAAAGAAAGATAAAAAGTCCAGAGGCAAAAGGTAGATGGGATAATTTAAGTTAAGAAAAGCTGGCTAGAAGCCGGGCGGTGGTGGTGCATGCCTTTAATCCCAGCACTCAGGAGGCAGAGCCAGACGGATCTCTGTGAGTTCAAGGCCAGCCTGGGCTACCAAGTGAGTTCCAGGAAAGGTGCAAAGCTACACAGAGAAACCCTGTCTCGAAAAACCAAAAAAAAAAAAAAAACTGGCTAGAAACAAGCCAAGCTAAGGCCAGGCATTCATAAGTAAGAATAAGTCACTGTGTATTTATTGGAGCTGGGTGATGGGCCCTCAAAAAGAATTTTAAAAAAGAAAAAAAAAAAAAAACTACAAGATTTAGGGCTAAATCTCTCAGGAAAAGACTTCAGTGTTTTTTGTTTGTTTGTTAAAAGATTTATTTATTATGTATACAGCATGTATCCCTGCAGGCCAGAAGAAGGCACCAGATCTCATTACAGATGGTTGTGAGCCACCATGTGGTTGCTGGGAATTGAACTCGGGACCTCTGGAGAGCAGTCAGTGCTCTTAACCTCTGAGCCATCTCCCCAGCCCAACTTCAGGTTTTCTGGGAATTGAACTCGGGACCTCTGGAGAGCAGTCAGTGCTCTTAACCTCTGAGCCATCTCCCCAGCCCAACTTCAGTTTTTTAAAACTTAGTTTTGTTTGTGATCCACCCCCCCACACCAAAAGAATTATGAACCAAATTACATGCTACTATAGCCACAGACCTTGGGGAGGCCTGGGGCAGGAGGATCACTTGAGCTCCTGTGTTGGAAAATAGCCTGGGCAATTATAGGGAGACCTTATCTCTAAAAAAGAATGAAAAAAAAAAAAAGCAAAAGCCCTAAAGCTAATTTGTAGAGTGCCCCATCATATGCTCCAGTCCATAAAGGTTTCATTATGTTTAACTGCCAACAACTCCTGTCGTATAATGACCTGGAAATCTATTGGTGGGCATCTGAGTGAATCTGTCCCCCACCCGATGGAACCTTCATGAGGACAGGAGTATCTATTGTAGGTGACGTCAGTGCCTGCCCGGCTGATACCATGTAATGGGCCTTCATTAAATTGTCTTGACTGGCAGGGATAGCACTTAGTGGTAGAGTGCTGGCCCAGCCATGCAAGGCTCTAGGTGTGTGGTTCCTGGTGACACACACCAGTTGACTAGGGTAAGAGAGTTCTGGCCTGCCCTCCGCTGTTGTCACCTTTCGGGCAGACAGCGAGCCCGAGGCTCATGGCCTCCGCCTCCTCCTGGCCTTCTTTGTAGGGCAGGAGGGGGCAGGACGGAAGCAGAGCCTGGCACGGGCTGGCCAGGGACTCTAGACTTGGCCACTTTCTGTGCCTTCTTGAGCACCTCCCACGAGCACTAGAGACGTGAAGCTGAGTTTGCCCGGGCTGCTTTTAAGAGCTTACCGTTGGATGAGGGAGAGGGGTGAAGGGTGCAGGCCTGGAGGAGCCCCAGAGAATGCCGTCTACCTCAGCTAGGCGGGGAAGGCTTTCTAGAAAAGACGATCCGAGCTGTGCTGAGTCCTGAGGGTCAAGCACAAGTTGGGGGACAGGCATTCTAGGCTGTGACATTGACTGAACAGGTAGCTGAGAGAGAAGATGGGGAGGAGAGCAGCGCAGGATGGCTCAGTGGGTAAAGGTGCTTCCTGCCAAGCCTGCTGGCCTGAGCTTGATCTCTAGGACCTACCTAGTAAAAGGAGAAACTGACTCATGTAAATTGTCCCCTGACTTTCACATGTGTGCCGTGGAAAAAGCATCTCTCTCTCTCTCTCTCTCTCTCTCTCTCTCTCTCACTCACACACACACACACACACACACACACACACACACACACACACACACTCACACCAAACAAATATAATAAAAAAAACCTTTTAAAACTTCCTGGTATGTTTTTAGATTTATTTATATGTGTGTGTGCCTGTGTATGCTGTGTGTACACACATGTAGTGGCCACAGAATCCAGTAGAGAGTCAGATCCCCTGGAATTGGAAGTCCAGGCATGAGCTGCCTTGATGTGGGTTCTGGGATCTGAATCTAGGTTCACCACTGAGCCATCTCTCCAGCTCCCAAAATATCATAATCTTTTTTTTTTTTTTTTTTTTTTTTTGAGCTGAGGATTGAACCCAGGGCCTTGTGCTTGCTAGGCAAGCACTCTACCACTGAGCTAAATCTCCAACCCCAAATATCATAATCTTAATGCTGTTCAAGATTATGCTCCACACCCAGGAGCCTTCCCTTAAAGGCTGTTGTTGTTGTTGTTGTTGTTATTATTATTATATATTTTTGGGATAGGGTCTCACTGTGTAGCTCTGACTGACATGGAACTTGCTGTGTAGACCTGAACTCACAGACCTACTTGTCTCTACCGCTCTGTATTACTGGGAATACAGGCATGCACCAGCATGCCTGGCCAAAGTTCTTGTGCCTGTCTTCTTTCTATGGAGATAAAGGCTTCGGTGCCACACTTGTAACAGCAAATAAATTCAAATGGAATCTGTTGTGACGTCCGACTCCATCAGCGTCCTTATGGTTCTTGTTAGTGTAGTGAAGGATCTGGAGACGAGACGGCCTGGCGTAGACGTGCACTGCCAACTCACTGTTGTTTTCTTTGACTCTCAGGGGCGATGGGCAGTTCTGTAGTCAGAAGGCGGCCGTCTACTCGATGAACTTGACAGCAGACCCTCCTCACCGCGTCTTTAGACTCATTGACCAGATCAACCCTTCCGTCTTCTGCGTCCATATTTCAAACTGTAAGTATCTGACTTTGATAGATGTTGTGAAGCCCTGTCTTTCTTTTAAAAGTTACTTTTTGGGAAAGCAACTCATTCAGTTCCATTTAAAGCACCCATCCTGGGTGTGGGCTGTGTGAATAATTCAAGGCTGGAGGCTGATTTACAGTAACTTTATAGGTCCTTGGCACACTGTCTTCACGTCCCTGTGCTGTAGATGTCTTTATCTTACGCTTGGCTTCAAAGAGGTTTATGTGCTGTAGACATAGGAATTTGAGTTTTGTGTGTGTGCACGCACACACGCGTGTGCTTCCATGCGTGCATGTGCATGGGCGCATACATGTGCATGTGTGTGCATGCACGTTTATTTCCTCTTGGAGTAATAGTTGAAAATCAGTTTCATCTTTAAATGTTACCTGTGGTTTCCATTTCCTTTTTCTTTTTTATTTTTACTGAGAGTATTTGCATGAATACAGGATCTTTATTTTTACCTGAGAAGTCAGCCTAGGCAGTGTGCTGCTCCTGAGTATGTGCTGTTCTCAGGATATCAAAGAGCAGAGGCACACTCAAGGCTTTGGCAGGTCAACTTCATCATCTCATCCCAAAGTCTTTCCGTATCTGGGATGTGTCCCCTCATGATTAAAGACTTGGGGGAATGTCCTGTGACTTTGCCTCCGTGACAACTGGCGATGACTGTCTAAGCCATAAAAGCAGCCCGGTGGACATGGAGCCTGCCTCTTCTTCCCCCTTCGGATCCAGCAAGGAGGTGGCTGCCAAGAGATGAATGAGTCTTACCTTCCCACTCACTTCCTCCAGAGAGTGTTCCCTGGAAGCGGGAAGAAGCAGTCACTTGTCTGTGTGCTGGAGAAAGTGGCCAGCTCTGTCTCTTGGTTCCTACTGTGTTGTTTTCCCTGCAGGGCCTTCGAAGCAATCACTCCCGACCACACTGTTAGATGCAGCCAGGTCTACTGATTCTGTTTGTTTATTGATTTCTCAAGACAGGGTCTTGTGTATCTTGGCTGGCCTGGAACTCCATATAGACCAGGATGGTCTTGAACTCATGATGATTAGGGATTCTGTTCATTTAACAAGTCTCAAGTAACAAGTCTCAAGAAATCCCAGGAGAGGCAAATATACAAGAAAACTTTTTTTTTCTTTTGAGGCAGAGTTTCTCTGTGTAACTTAGCTGTCCTGGAACTCACTATGTAGACCTTGAACTCAGAGACCCACCTGCCTCTGCCTGTGCTGGGATTAAAGGCCTGTGTCACTACCATCCAACAAGAAATCATTTTAAATTACCTTTATTTGTGTGTGTGCACACATGCATAAGTTAGAGGGTGTTTTTTCTAGAGTTAGTTCTCTCTTTCCACAATATTGGTCCTGGGGATCAAACTCAGGTTACCGGGCCTGGCGGCAAGCGCCTTTACCTGCTGAGCCATCTAGCTAGCCCAGAAAAACTTTTCTTATATCAGTCTTTTTGTTTGTTTTTTGTTTTGTTTTTCAAGACAGGGTTTCTCTGTGTGACCCAGGCTGTCCTCATTCTATAGACCAGGCTGGCCTCGAACTCACAGAGATCCACCTGCCTCTGCCTCCTTAGTGCTGGGATTAAACCATGCACCTCCACTGCCAGGCTCTTAACATCAGTCTCGTTGCTATTAAAAATGGGTTTCCAAAGTTGAGATGTCACATACTCCATACATTTCTGCTGATTTTCAATGCTTTGTCTAAAAACAGACAAGCCTGCACTGTCCTTTGCTAATCCGGAAGTGCCCAACGAGAACAATTTCGACAGACTGATGCAAGCATCAGGTGGTTTTACGCTGAGTGTCGAGTCACATGTTCCTTCCACAACCTCATCAGATGTTCCACAGCCCACTAAGTACGAGGTGAGCCAACAACTTGAGGGCAGTCTCTCATCTATCCTGAAATACTCTATCCTTATAAACTGATTTCAGTATCAACATAGAAAGCCAAACTGCCAGCCCTTGGGACATGGATGACACCAGAGAGTCATTGCTGTCCTCTCAAAGAGCCTGGGAATCCAAGTGATGTTCAAATTCTGAACCCGGGATTTGAGGTCACTTCTGCAGTTGAATTTTTTGTTTTGTTTTGTTTTTCGTTTGATTTTTCAAGACAGGGTTTCTCTGTGTAACAGCTCTGGCTGTCCTGGAACTCACTCACTTCATAGACCAGGCTGGCCTCAAACTCCCAGAGTGCTGGGATTAAATCCATATGCCACCACCACTCAGCTCTGCAGTTGAATTTATTCTCTGCAAAATTTTCTATTCTTTTCAGCCCAGGAGAGTGTGGCAAAAGGATTGAAGCCTGCCTCTGGGCACGAGGCGTGGACCGCCTGGATGCCAGGTCCTCTCAGAGTCGTTTTTGGTTTACGGACATTAGGAAGCTGTGTGCTGTTTTATATATCCCTTCATTAGCAAACCTGTTAATGTTGGATGTACTTTTCCAAAGCTGGGCATACTGGTACCCACCTATAATCTCAGTGGTCGGGAGTGGAGGCAGGAAGAGCAGGAGTTCAAGTTTAAAGCAGCCTGAGCTACACGAAACCCTGCCTCTAAACAGAACTGAGAGATTAAGTACTTTGTGTCTGCCCATGGTATATGAAGGCTGGTCACTGTTCTGTGAGCATCCCTGTGTGCCAGGCACTGTGGAGGGCTTTCTCAGCATTGCCGAATGCAGCCTGCGAAGGACACACTGCTGTGTCATTGAACTGAGAGAAACAGGTGCTGGAAAAGAGCTTGCCGACCAGTGTCAGGACATCCGGACAAGCCTGCCTGCTGTGTGTCCCAGTATTCCAGTCTTGACAGCACTGGGGATGGGACCCTGCTGCTCATGCATTCCCCCAGCACCCCAGGCCCAGCCCTTCTATCCGATTTTTAATTTTTCATCTTTGAGTCCCACTGTATAGTGAGTTCAGCTTGTCCTTGAAATGATAATCTTCCCATCTCTACCTCCTGAGCGGAGGATCACACCAGCCACTACCCACTTTTTTTTTTTTTTTAAATTAAAAACATTAATCATGGTGTTGGGGGTTTAGCTCAGTGGTAGAGCACTTGCCTAGCAAGCACAAGATCCTGGGTTCAGTCCTCAGCTCTGAAAAAGAAAAAAAAACATTAATTATGTGTTTATATTTGTTTTGAGCCAGGGTCTTATTATGTAGCCTTGACTGTCCTGGATCTTGCTATGTAGATCAGGCTGGCTTCAAACTCTTAGAGATCTGCCTACCTCTGCCTTTGAGTGCTGAGCTCAAAGGTGTGCACCCCCACACTGGCAAATGAGTGTATTGCCTGTGGAGGCCAGGAGATGGAGCTGGATCTGGTTGAGCTGGAGTTACAGGTGGTTGTGAGCTGCCTTATGAGGGGCAGTTTAGAAACTGAATTGGGTCCTCTGCAAAAGCACTGTGTGCTCTTAACATCCTGCCCCACCATCCTTTCTTAGCAGACCCAAGCTTCCAGTTGTAGAGAGACCTGATCTCAAAAACTTAAGATGAACAGCAATTGAGGAAGATATCCAGCTGACCTCTGACCTCCACGGCCCCTCCCCCACATCCACACACAGAAAATCTTAGATTTTAGTGAGTGTCACAGCTGCCATTTAAATGAATGTTACTGAACAGTGACTTGTTCACGCCTGTGCTCAGCCACCCGATCGATTCCTGTCCACAGAGGTAAATGCCACTTCAGCTTCTTACCACATGCCAGGGGCACTCCGTAGTGAAAGAGGCAACAGTACAGTGACAGGCACGCGTGGGTGCGCACATTCTCTCAAGCCTCGGTTTATTTACTTGAGATAGGCTCTCACTATGTAGCTGTGGTTTACCTAGAACCCCCTATGTGTCTCAAGTAGAGGACACAGTTAAACCTGGGTGGAAGGCATGAATCATCACACTTGCCCTGAGCAACTTTAATCCCATCATTTGGGAGGCTGAGGCAGGAGGACCACTTGAACCCTGGAGGAGTTCAAGACCAGCCTGGGCAACGTAGTAAGACCTCATATCTAAATAAATAAATGAATAAATAAATTAGCTAATTAAGGGGCTAGAGCAGTGGTTCTCAACCTTCCTAATACTGCGACCCTTTAATACAGTTCCTCATGCTGTGGTGACCCCCAACCATAAAATTATTTTCATTGCTACTTCATAACTGTCATTTTGCTACTGTTATGAATCGTGATGTAAATATCTGACATGCAGACAGTCTTCGGCGACCCCTGTGAAGGGTCGTTCAGCTCCCACGTTGAGAACCACTCATGTAAACCTCTTCCGGGTTTCTGCTTCTACCAGGCAGCTGGCTGGTCTGAGCGGCTCCTTTGCAGCTCTTCTGCCTGTCTCAGAGGGACTCTCAGCTTTTCTTGCTTACTCCGGCAGGGAGGGGCCTAGTGAAGCTGGTCAGTTTCAGGGACTTCCTGAAGCTCCTTTGAAGTGTTTGCCTTCCTGCTTAAGGAGCTTCCTGCAGGGCAGAATGATTCGATCTTGGCGGCAACTGTAACACAACAGGTTTGGCTGTGTAGCCCTGACTGGCCTGGGACTATATAGACCAAGCTGGCCTCAAACTCCTTAAGGATCCATCTGTCTCTGCCTCCTGAGTGCTGGGATTAAAGGTGTGCGCTACCACACGAACTTTAAATTTATTTGAAAATGGTGTGTGTGGATGTGATTGACAGCCGAGAATGAGCCCTGTGTGGCAGGGACTGTGCTCAGCATGTGTCCTCAAACCCCTAGCCCCATGGGCACTGCCATGTGTCCAGTGCATGCAGAATGAATGCCTTGTCTCACCCGTGGCCTCTGTGTTTGCAGTACGGAGTTCCTCTGCAGACTGCAGGCTCGTCTTCAGGTTCGTTTCTTAGACTGCCCTCGCCTCTCACGTCATCTCTGTGTACAGATCAGAACCCTGCCGGTAAGAGAGTGCCCTGCTCCTCTTAGTCACTTATGCTTGCCAGTTAAACAGGCTTCATAACCTAAGGATGCGTCAGGCAGAGAGGTCTCAGGTCCTGCCTGAAGAGACCCTTTCTACCCTGGCCACTGGCTGCCTGAACACTGCCCTAAGCGCCTGTAAACAGTGACGTGTAGACACATATTTCGGGGATTGCAGATCTCTGCAGCATGTGACTGAGCACTTATGTGTGCCGCTTACCATGCTGCACGAGGCTGCTTGCTCTGGTTAACCCTCACCCCGCAGCCAGAGACATGGCTCAGCAGGTAAAGATGCTTGCCGCCAAGCCTGGCACCTTGAGTTCTATCCCTGAGACTCTGGAGTGGAGGGAGGGAATCGACTCCCATAGGTTACCCCCAGCCTTCCACTCACAGGCTGTATCTCTTGTGCGGCCACCCACCCACAGGTCAAATGTAATAAAAAATTAAAATTGTTTGCACAGTATCCCTTGGGGTCAGCTAACATGACAAGTTTTTTGTTTTGTTTTTCTCAGAAGTGGACCGGTGAGGCTTTCAGTTTCTTTTCGCTTGTTTTGTCTGTTTATTTGTTTTGTTTATTTGTTTATTTATTTTTAGGTTTTGAGACAGTGTCTCACTATGTAGCCCCAGCTGGCTCAGAACTCAATACATAGATCAGGCTGGCCTTGAGCTCCCAAAGACCGACCTGCCTCTGTGCCTTCCCAGTGCTGGAGGTCAAGTCACATGCCACTGTGGCTGGCTCTCACTTGGTTTCTGAGTCAGGGTCTTCCAGTGTATCTCACCCTGGTCTTTCCAACTCAGCCTCCCCAGTTCTAGGATTCCACGTGCACACCCCGTGCCGGCTTGGGTAGGATTTCTTGGGCTGAGTCTCACAGTGGGAACTCTGAGACCATTGTGCTCGAAAAGACAAAATAATCTACAACGCAAATGCAGCATGTTTAAAATGGGACTTACGAACCAGGTTTCAACTAGGAAATGTACACACAAAATATTCTAAACTTAAAAGGCACAAAGGATACTGAACAGTGTCTCCCTCTAATTCTGTCCCCCCACTTAGGTTCATGCCCCAGAGGGAGCAGCGTGACTAGCTGCTGAAGCTTTCAGAAACACTATGCAAATAAAATAAAACACTTACGTAAAAGGTTGGGGTTTTTTTTAACAATTATTTTCCCCTTTTGGCCACAGATGCTCACACGATACACTATACTGTGCATTTCTTCCACGAGCAATGACTGCATCCAGAAGACTTTCCAGCAGCCGTGAAGGGATAATTAGTGTTCTCTTGTGGATGTAGCATAATTACTCCCCAGATCCCTGCTAATGGCCACTGCGCTTGTCTCTGCCTCAGCTGCTGCTGTCACAGGCTGGGCTTTTGCACGTGGGCCAAGCCTGCCTGCAGGAGCTTCGGCAATGTGGATCCGTATGTTCCACCGCCCTTGGCAGGGTGGGACCAACTGTTCCATAAGCTACGGCAGGAGAGTATCTGTCCCCCACGGCTTCCAACTCTGAGCTTGCTACTCTGAGAAGTGGAAATGGCTTCTTAGTTTGGCTGTTTGCTTTTTGAGACAAGGTCTCGCTATGTAGCTCAGGCTGGCCTCAAACTGATGGTCCTGCCATCATCTCCCAAGAGCGAGGGTTCGAGGCATGCCCACCTCACCAGGCTTCGGTTGGTTTAACTGGCAGTGACCTACTATGTGCAGGAAGCTTCCTCTCAACAGAACCTGTTACCCAGTTGCTCATTATGGTCGATCCCGGCTGGCTGTGGGTTAGACAGCCATGGCTTTAGCCTTCTGTTGCCCAGGCCCTAGCCCTCGGCTCCTCTGCTCTCCTGGAGGAAGTGGGTCTTACCCAGGCACTCGAGCA